>NC_143028.1:83255000-83560000 GCF_057628025.1 Oncorhynchus mykiss
CTGTATATAGCCTCTCTACTGTATATAGCCTCTCTACTGTATATAGCCTGTCTACTGTATATAGTCTCTCTACTGTATATAGTCTCTCTACTGTATATAGCCTCTCTACTGTATATAGCCTCTCTACTGTATGTAGCCTCTCTACTGTATATAGCCTCTCTACTGTATATAGCCTCTCTACTGTATATAGCCTCTCTACTGTATATAGCCTCTCTACTGTATATAGCCACTCTACTGTATGTAGCCTCTCTACTGTATATAGCCTCTCTACTGTTCATAGCCTCTCTACTGTATATAGCCTCTCTACTGTTCATAGCCTCTCTACTGTATATAGCCTCTCTACTGTTCATAGCCTCTCTACTGTATATAGCCCCTCTACTGTATGTAGCCTCTCTACTGTATATAGCCTCTCTACTGTATATAGCCTCTCTACTGTTCATAGCCTCTCTACTGTATATAGCCCCTCTACTGTATGTAGCCTCTCTACTGTATATAGCCTCTCTACTGTATATAGCCCCTCTACTGTTCATAGCCTCTCTACTGTATATAGCCTCTCTACTGTATATAGCCCCTCTACTGTTCATAGCCTCTCTACTGTATATAACCTCTCTACTGTATATAGCCCCTCTACTGTATGTAGCCTCTCTACTGTATATAGCCTCTCTACTGTTCATAGCCTCTCTACTGTATATAACCTCTCTACTGTATATAGCCCCTCTACTGTATGTAGCCTCTCTACTGTATATAGCCTCTCTACTGTTCATAGCCTCTCTACTGTATATAACCTCTCTACTGTATATAGCCCCTCTACTGTATATAGCCCCTCTACTGTATGTAGCCTCTCTACTGTATATAGCCCCTCTACTGTATATAGCCTCTCTACTGTATATAGCCTCTACTGTATATAGCCTCTCTACTGTATATAGCCCCTCTACTGTATATAGCCTCTCTACTGTATATAGCCTCTCTACTGTATATAGCCTCCCTACTGTATATATCCTCTCTACTGTATATAGTCTCTCTACTGTATATAGCCTCCCTACTGTATATAGCCTCTCTACTGTATATAGCCTCTCTACTGTATATAGCCTCTCTACTGTATATAGCCTCCCTACTGTATATAGCCTCTCTACTGTATATAGCCTCTCTACTGTATATAGCCTCCCTACTGTATATAGCCTCTCTACTGTATATAGCCTCTCTACTGTATATAGCCTCTACTGTATATAGCCTCCCTACTGTATATAGCCTCTCTACTGTATATAGCCTCCCTACTGTATATAGCCTCTCTACTGTATATAGCCTATCTACTGTATATAGCCTCTCTAGTGTATATAACCTCTCTACTGTATATAGCCTCTCTACTGTATATAGCCTCTACTGTATATAGTCTCTCTACTGTATATAGCCTCTCTACTGTATGTAGCCTCTCTACTGTATATAGCCTCTCTACTGTATGTAGCCTCTCTACTGTATATAGCCTCTCTACTGTATATAGCCTCTCTACTGTATATAGCCTCTCTACTGTATATAGCCACTCTACTGTATTTATTTTATTTTTTTTTATTTTTTTATTTCACCTTTATTTAACCAGGTAGGCTAGTTGAGAACAAGTTCTCATTTGCAACTGCGACCTGGCCAAGATAAGGCATAGCAGTGTGAACAGACAACACAGAGTTACACATGGAGTAAACAATTAACAAGTCAATAACACAGTAGAAAAAAAGGGGAGTCTATATATACATTGTGTGCAAAAGGCATGAGAAGGTAGGCAAATAATTACAATTATGCAGATTAACACTGGAGTGATAAATGATCAGATGGTTATGTACAGGTAGAGATATTGGTGTGCAAAAGAGCAGAAAAATAAAAATAAATAAATAAAAACAGTATGGGGATGAGGTAGGTGAAAATGGGTGGGCTATTTACCAATAGACTATGTACAGCTGCAGCGATCGGTTAGCTGCTCAGATAGCAGATGTTTGAAGTTGGTGAGGGAGATAAAAGTCTCCAACTTCAGCGATTTTTGCAATTCGTTCCAGTCACAGGCAGCAGAGAACTGGAACGAAAGGCGGCCAAATGAGGTGTTGGCTTTAGGGATGATCAGTGAGATACACCTGCTGGAGCGCGTGCTACGGATGGGTGTTGCCATCGTAACCAGTGAACTGAGATAAGGCGGAGCTTTACCTAGCATGGACTTGTAGATGACCTGGAGCCAGTGGGTCTGGCGACGAATATGTAGCGAGGGCCAGCCGACTAGAGCATACAAGTCGCAGTGGTGGGTGGTATAAGGTGCTTTAGTGACAAAACGGATGGCACTGTGATAAACTGCATCCAGTTTGCTGAGTAGAGTGTTGGAAGCAATTTTGTAGATGACGTCGCCGAAGTCGAGGATCGGTAGGATAGTCAGTTTTACTAGGGTAAGTTTGGCGGCGTGAGTGAAGGAGGCTTTGTTGCGGAATAGAAAGCCGACTCTTGATTTGATTTTCGATTGGAGATGTTTGATATGGGTCTGGAAGGAGAGTTTAGAGTCTAGCCAGACACCTAGGTACTTATAGATGTCCACATATTCAAGGTCGGAACCATCCAGGGTGGTGATGCTGGTCAGGCGTGCGGGTGCAGGCAGCGAACGGTTGAAAAGCATGCATTTGGTTTTACTAGCGTTTAAGAGCAGTTGGAGGCCACGGAAGGAGTGCTGTATGGCATTGAAGCTCGTTTGGAGGTTAGATAGCACAGTGTCCAAGGACGGGCCGGAAGTATATAGAATGGTGTCGTCTGCGTAGAGGTGGATCAGGGAATCGCCCGCAGCATGAGAAACATCATTGATATATACAGAGAAAAGAGTCGGCCCGAGAATTGAACCCTGTGGCACCCCCATAGAGACTGCCAGAGGACCGGACAGCATGCCCTCCGATTTGACACACTGAACTCTGTCTGCAAAGTAATTGGTGAACCAGGCAAGGCAGTCATCCGAAAAGCCGAGGCTACTGAGTCTGCCGATAAGAATACGGTGATTGACAGAGTCGAAAGCCTTGGCAAGGTCTATGAAGACGGCTGCACAGTACTGTCTTTTATCGATGGCGGTTATGATATCATTTAGTACCTTGAGCGTGGCTGAGGTACACCCGTGACCGGCTCGGAAACCAGATTGCACAGCGGAGAAGGTACGGTGGGATTCAAGATGGTCAGTGACCTGTTTGTTGACTTGGCTTTCGAAGACCTTAGATAGGCAGGGCAGGATGGATATAGCCTGTATGTAGCCTCTCTACTGTATGTAGCCTCTCTACTGTATGTAGCCTCTCTACTGTATATAGCCTCTCTACTGTATATAGTTACTCTACTGTATATAGCCTCTCTACTGTATATAGCCTGTCTTTTTACTGTTGTTTTTATTTCTTTACTTACCTATTGTTCACCTAACACCTTTTTTGCACTTTTGGTTAGAGCCTGTAAGAAAGCATTTCACTGTAAGGTCAACAACACCTTGTATTGTATTCGGCGCACGTGACAAGTAAACTTTGATTTATATTTTTGATTTTAGATTTTTTTTAGACATTGATGAGGAGAGCTGATTTCCTTCCATACCCCGGAGCTGGGGGAGTTCAAGGCGGTGGGAAAGAAGGCCATGAACATAATATTTTTTTAAGTGGCCAGGGCTTCTTCCCTGGAAGGGGTCAAATCGACGAGGTGGGCGGGTGTGTGTTTGGTGCAGGTGCCTTCCCAAAAAGCTGATGAAAAGAGGACAGCTGACCTCCAATGGAGGATAACACATGGAGCCATAGCCACCAATATGCATCTGGTACACCTGGATCCTCCTGTTGGGGAGGGGTGTCCATTCTGCATCTGATACACCTGGACCCTCCTGTTGGGGAGGGGTGCCCATTCTGCATCTCCTACACCTGGATCCTCCTGTTGGGGAGGGGTGTCCAATATGCATCTGGTACACCTGGATCCTCCTGTTGGGGAGGGGTGTCCATTCTGCATCTGATACACCTGGATCCTACTGTTGGGGAGGGGTGCCCATTCTGCATCTGATACACCTGGATCCTCCTGTTGGGGAGGGGTGCCCATTCTGCATCTGATACACCTGGATCCTCCTGTTGAGGAGGGGTGTCCATTCTGCATCTGATACACCTGGATCCTCCTGTTGGGGAGGGGTGTCCATTCTGCATCTGATACACCTGGATCCTCCTGTTGGGGAGGGGTGCCCATTCTGCATCTGATACACCTGGATCCTCCTGTTGGGGAGGGGTGTCTATTCTGCATCTGATACACCTGGACCCTCCTGTTGGGGAGGGGTGTCTATTCTGCATCTGATACACCTGGATCCTCCTGTTGGGGAGGGGTGTCTATTCTGCATCTGATACACCTGGATCTTCCTGTTGGGGAGGGGTGTCTATTCTGTGCTGAGTCTGAAACTCTGGCACATCTGTTCTTACAGTGTTTCAGGTTGGTCGGGATGATTGACCTGATCACTAGTTGGTTTTCAGCTCTGGGAGAGGCTTTCTCTTCCCAACAGTATATATGTGGGCCAAAATACAGGTTTAGTTGAAGGGATGTAGTTCTCTAACTTGACGTTGTGTCGGGGGGCAGCTAAATTAGCAGTTTGGAAGACACAAAAGAACAGTATTCGGGGACAGGGGTCTGTGGAGATGGTGGGAATGCTGGAGGGGATGTTGGCAGCGAGACTGAGGGGTGAGTTTACCTGTTACAAACTGGTTAACAACATTGGGCTGTCTATGAATATATGGGGTATTCAAAGTCTGTTGTGTTGAGTTACTGTGGAGGAGGATGTGGTGTTGTGTTGAGTTACTGTGGAGGAGGATGTGGTGTTGTGTTTAGTTCCTGTGGAGGAGGATGAGGTGTTGTGTTTAGTTCCTGTGGAGGAGGATGTGGTGTTGTGTTGAGTTACTGTGGAGGAGGATGTGGTGTTGTGTTTAGTTCCTGTGGAGCAGGATGTGGTGTTGTGTTTAGTTCCTGTGGAGGAGGATGTGGTGTTGTGTTTAGTTCCTGTGGAGGAGGATGTGGTGCTGTGTTGAGTTACTGTGGATGAGGTCTTGTGTTGAGTTACTGTGGAGGAGGATGTGGTGTTGTGTTTAGTTCCTGTGGAGGAGGATGTGGTGCTGTGTTGAGTTACTGTGGATGAGGTGTTGTGTTGAGTTACTGTGGAGGAGGATGTGGTGTTGTGTTTAGTTCCTGTGGAGGAGGATGTGGTGTTGTGTTTAGTTACTGTGGATGAGGTGTTGTGTTGAGTTACTGTGGAGGAGGATGTGGTGTTGTGTTTAGTTCCTGTGGAGGAGGATGTGGTGTTGTGTTTAGTTACTGTGGAGGAGGATGAGGTGTTGTGTTTAGTTACTGTGGATGAGGTGTTGTGTTGAGTTACTGTGGAGGAGGATGTGGTGCTGTGTTGAGTTACTGTGGATGAGGTGTTGTGTTGAGTTACTTTGGAGGAGGATGTGGTGTTGTGTTTAGTTACTGTGGAGGATGTGGTGCTGTGTTTAGTTCCTGTGGAGGAGGATGAGGTGTTGTGTTGAGTTACTGTGGAGGAGGATGTGGTGTTGTGTTGAGTTACTGTGGAGGAGGATGTGGTGTTGTGTTTAGTTCCTGTGGAGGAGGATGAGGTGTTGTGTTTAGTTCCTGTGGAGGAGGATGTGGTGTTGTGTTGAGTTACTGTGGAGGAGGATGTGGTGTTGTGTTTAGTTCCTGTGGAGCAGGATGTGGTGTTGTGTTTAGTTCCTGTGGAGGAGGATGTGGTGTTGTGTTTAGTTCCTGTGGAGGAGGATGTGGTGCTGTGTTGAGTTACTGTGGATGAGGTCTTGTGTTGAGTTACTGTGGAGGAGGATGTGGTGTTGTGTTTAGTTCCTGTGGAGGAGGATGTGGTGCTGTGTTGAGTTACTGTGGATGAGGTGTTGTGTTGAGTTACTGTGGAGGAGGATGTGGTGTTGTGTTTAGTTCCTGTGGAGGAGGATGTGGTGTTGTGTTTAGTTACTGTGGATGAGGTGTTGTGTTGAGTTACTGTGGAGGAGGATGTGGTGTTGTGTTTAGTTCCTGTGGAGGAGGATGTGGTGTTGTGTTTAGTTACTGTGGAGGAGGATGAGGTGTTGTGTTTAGTTACTGTGGATGAGGTGTTGTGTTGAGTTACTGTGGAGGAGGATGTGGTGCTGTGTTGAGTTACTGTGGATGAGGTGTTGTGTTGAGTTACTTTGGAGGAGGATGTGGTGTTGTGTTTAGTTACTGTGGAGGATGTGGTGCTGTGTTTAGTTCCTGTGGAGGAGGATGAGATGTTGTGTTGAGTTACTGTGGAGGAGGATGTGGTGTTGTGTTGAGTTACTGTGGAGGAGGATGTGGTGTTGTGTTGAGTTACTGTGGAGGAGGATGTGGTGTTGTGTTTAGTTCCTGTGGAGGAGGATGTGGTGCTGTGTTGAGTTACTGTGGATGAGGTGTTGTGTTGAGTTACTTTGGAGGAGGATGTGGTGTTGTGTTTAGTTACTGTGGAGGATGTGGTGCTGTGTTTAGTTCCTGTGGAGGAGGATGAGGTGTTGTGTTGAGTTACTGTGGAGGAGGATGTGGTGTTGTGTTGAGTTACTGTGGAGGAGGATGTGGTGTTGTGTTGAGTTACTGTGGAGGAGGATGTGGTGTTGTGTTTAGTTCCTGTGGAGGAGGATGTGGTGTTGTGTTGAGTTACTGTGGAGGAGGATGTGGTGTTGTGTTTAGTTACTGTGGATGAGGTGTTGTGTTTAGTTCCTGTGGAGGAGGATGAGGTGTTGTGTTGAATTACTGTGGAGGAGGATGTGGTACTGTGTTTAGTTCCTGTGGAGGAGGATGTGGTGTTGTGTTTAGTTCCTGTGGAGGAGGATGAGGTGTTGTGTTTAGTTCCTGTGGAGGAGGATGAGGTGTTGTGTTGAGTTACTGTGGAGGAGGATGTGGTGCTGTGTTGAGTTACTGTGGAGGAGGATGTGGTGTTGTGTTTAGTTCCTGTGGAGGAGGATGAGGTGTTGTGTTGAGTTACTGTGGAGGAGGATGAGGTGTTGTGTTTAGTTCCTGTGGAGGAGGATGAGGTGTTGTGTTGAGTTACTGTGGAGGAGGATGTGGTGTTGTGTTTAGTTCCTGTGGAGGAGGATGTGGTGTTGTGTTGAGTTACTGTGGAGGAGGATGTGGTGTTGTGTTGAGTTCCTGTGGAGGAGGATGTGGTGTTGTGTTGAGTTCCTGTGGAGGAGGATGTGGTGTTGTGTTGAGTTACTGTGGAGGAGGATGTGGTGTTGTGTTTAGTTCCTGTGGAGCAGGATGTGGTGTTGTGTTTAGTTCCTGTGGAGGAGGATGTGGTGTTGTGTTTAGTTCCTGTGGAGGAGGATGTGGTGCTGTGTTGAGTTACTGTGGATGAGGTCTTGTGTTGAGTTACTGTGGAGGAGGATGTGGTGTTGTGTTTAGTTCCTGTGGAGGAGGATGTGGTGCTGTGTTGAGTTACTGTGGATGAGGTGTTGTGTTGAGTTACTGTGGAGGAGGATGTGGTGTTGTGTTTAGTTCCTGTGGAGGAGGATGTGGTGTTGTGTTTAGTTACTGTGGATGAGGTGTTGTGTTGAGTTACTGTGGAGGAGGATGTGGTGTTGTGTTTAGTTCCTGTGGAGGAGGATGTGGTGTTGTGTTTAGTTACTGTGGAGGAGGATGAGGTGTTGTGTTTAGTTACTGTGGATGAGGTGTTGTGTTGAGTTACTGTGGAGGAGGATGTGGTGCTGTGTTGAGTTACTGTGGATGAGGTGTTGTGTTGAGTTACTTTGGAGGAGGATGTGGTGTTGTGTTTAGTTACTGTGGAGGATGTGGTGCTGTGTTTAGTTCCTGTGGAGGAGGATGAGGTGTTGTGTTGAGTTACTGTGGAGGAGGATGTGGTGTTGTGTTGAGTTACTGTGGAGGAGGATGTGGTGTTGTGTTTAGTTCCTGTGGAGGAGGATGAGGTGTTGTGTTTAGTTCCTGTGGAGGAGGATGTGGTGTTGTGTTGAGTTACTGTGGAGGAGGATGTGGTGTTGTGTTTAGTTCCTGTGGAGCAGGATGTGGTGTTGTGTTTAGTTCCTGTGGAGGAGGATGTGGTGTTGTGTTTAGTTCCTGTGGAGGAGGATGTGGTGCTGTGTTGAGTTACTGTGGATGAGGTCTTGTGTTGAGTTACTGTGGAGGAGGATGTGGTGTTGTGTTTAGTTCCTGTGGAGGAGGATGTGGTGCTGTGTTGAGTTACTGTGGATGAGGTGTTGTGTTGAGTTACTGTGGAGGAGGATGTGGTGTTGTGTTTAGTTCCTGTGGAGGAGGATGTGGTGTTGTGTTTAGTTACTGTGGATGAGGTGTTGTGTTGAGTTACTGTGGAGGAGGATGTGGTGTTGTGTTTAGTTCCTGTGGAGGAGGATGTGGTGTTGTGTTTAGTTACTGTGGAGGAGGATGAGGTGTTGTGTTTAGTTACTGTGGATGAGGTGTTGTGTTGAGTTACTGTGGAGGAGGATGTGGTGCTGTGTTGAGTTACTGTGGATGAGGTGTTGTGTTGAGTTACTTTGGAGGAGGATGTGGTGTTGTGTTTAGTTACTGTGGAGGATGTGGTGCTGTGTTTAGTTCCTGTGGAGGAGGATGAGGTGTTGTGTTGAGTTACTGTGGAGGAGGATGTGGTGTTGTGTTTAGTTCCTGTGGAGGAGGATGTGGTGCTGTGTTGAGTTACTGTGGATGAGGTGTTGTGTTGAGTTACTTTGGAGGAGGATGTGGTGTTGTGTTTAGTTACTGTGGAGGATGTGGTGCTGTGTTTAGTTCCTGTGGAGGAGGATGAGGTGTTGTGTTGAGTTACTGTGGAGGAGGATGTGGTGTTGTGTTGAGTTACTGTGGAGGAGGATGTGGTGTTGTGTTGAGTTACTGTGGAGGAGGATGTGGTGTTGTGTTTAGTTCCTGTGGAGGAGGATGTGGTGTTGTGTTGAGTTACTGTGGAGGAGGATGTGGTGTTGTGTTTAGTTACTGTGGATGAGGTGTTGTGTTTAGTTCCTGTGGAGGAGGATGAGGTGTTGTGTTGAATTACTGTGGAGGAGGATGTGGTACTGTGTTTAGTTCCTGTGGAGGAGGATGTGGTGTTGTGTTTAGTTCCTGTGGAGGAGGATGAGGTGTTGTGTTTAGTTCCTGTGGAGGAGGATGAGGTGTTGTGTTGAGTTACTGTGGAGGAGGATGTGGTGCTGTGTTGAGTTACTGTGGAGGAGGATGTGGTGTTGTGTTTAGTTCCTGTGGAGGAGGATGAGGTGTTGTGTTGAGTTACTGTGGAGGAGGATGAGGTGTTGTGTTTAGTTCCTGTGGAGGAGGATGAGGTGTTGTGTTGAGTTACTGTGGAGGAGGATGTGGTGTTGTGTTTAGTTCCTGTGGAGGAGGATGTGGTGTTGTGTTGAGTTACTGTGGAGGAGGATGTGGTGTTGTGTTTAGTTCCTGTGGAGGAGGATGTGGTGTTGTGTTTAGTTCCTGTGGAGGAGGATGTGGTGTTGTGTTGAGTTACTGTGGAGGAGGATGTGGTGCTGTGTTTAGTTCCTGTGGAGGAGGATGTGGTGTTGTGTTGAGTTCCTGTGGAGGAGGATGTCGTGTTGTGTTGAGTTACTGTGGAGGAGGATGTGGTGTTGTGTTTAGTTCCTGTGGAGGAGGATGTGGTGTTGTGTTGAGTTACTGTGGAGGAGGATGTGGTGCTGTGTTTAGTTCCTGTGGAGGAGGATGTGGTGCTGTGTTGAGTTCCTGTGGAGGAGGATGTGGTGTTGTGTTGAGTTCCTGTGGAGGAGGATGTCGTGTTGTGTTGAGTTACTGTGGAGGAGGATGTGGTGTTGTGTTGAGTTACTGTGGAGGAGGATGTGGTGTTGTGTTGAGTTACTGTGGAGGAGGATGTGGTGTTGTGTTGAGTTCCTGTGGAGGAGGATGTGGTGTTGTGTTTAGTTCCTGTGGAGGAGGATGTGGTGTTGAGTTACTGTGGAGGAGGATGTGGTGTTGTGTTGAGTTACTGTGGAGGAGGATGTGGTGTTGTGTTGAGTTACTGTGGAGGAGGATGTGGTGTTGTGTTGAGTTACTGTGGAGGAGGATGTGGTGTTGTGTTGAGTTCCTGTGGAGGAGGATGTGGTGTTGTGTTGAGTTACTTTGGAGGAGGATGTGGTGTTGTGTTTAGTTCCTGTGGAGGAGGATGTGGTGTTGTGTTTAGTTCCTGTGGAGGAGGATGTGGTGTTGTGTTTAGTTCCTGTGGAGGAGGATGTGGTGTTGAGTTACTGTGGAGGAGGATGTGGTGTTGTGTTGAGTTACTGTGGAGGAGGATGTGGTGTTGTGCTTCTAATTGATGTTCAACCATGTTTTTCTTTGTTTGAAGGTTTATTGTGAGGTGGGTTCCAGTTTTTTTTAAACTTCAAAACTCTCTCTCCTATCTCTCTCTCCTATCTCTCTCTCATATCTCTCTCCTATCTCTTTCTCTTCTCTCTCCTCTTTTTCCTCTCTCTCTCTCCTCTCTCTCTCTCTACTCTCCCTCTCCTCTCTGCTCTCGCTCTCTATCTCCTCTCGCTCTCCTCTCTCACTCCCCCTCTCTGCTCTCTCTCCTCCCTCTATCCTCTCTCCTCTCTCACTCTCCCTCTCTTTCTCCCCTCTCTCTCCTCTCTCTATCCTCTCTCCTATTTCCTTTCTCTTTTCTCACTCTCCTGTCTCTCTTCTCTCACTCTTTCTATCTCTCTTCTCTCTCCCTGCTATCTCCTCTGTCTCTCCATCTCTTCTCTCCCCTCTTTCTCTTCTCTCTCCCATCTCTCTCCTCTCCCTACTCTATCTCTCTGCTCTCTCTCTCACTCTCCTCTCTCTCCTCTCTCATATGTCTCTCTTCTCTCTCCTTTCTCCTCTTTGTCCTCTCTCTCTCCTCTCTCACTCTCCTCTGTTTCTCCTCTGTCTATCCTCTCTCTCACTCTCCTCTGCCTCTCTCTCCTCTGTTTCTCCTCTGTCTATCCTCTCCCTCACTCTCCTCTGTCTCTCTCTCCTCTCAATTAAATTAAATTCAATTTGCTTTATTGGCGTGGCATAATAATGTACATATTGCCAAAGCGTACTTTGGATATTTACAATATTAAAATAATAAGAATCCAAATTGTCAACGGGACAACAGTAACAACAATAACCAAGGGTCAAAATAGCCATACATTGAACAATAACAATAAGCATAGAGGACATTGGTTGGTTGTCAGACACTGTCCCTCATCGTATGGCAGGCAGCAATGTAGTGCGCTGCCAACCCACAGCACTGCGTCCTCCCCCAACAGGACAGGTAGGCTATTCTCATCAGAGAGGTCCTTCGAACTTTGAATAAGGGTTTCAGATTTGGGGAAATGACCCTCTCTAATTGTTTTATATTTTTGACATTTTGTCAGGAAATGCAGCTCTGTCTCAGGTTCTGCTGTGGTGCAGTGGTTGCACAGCCTTTCCTCGACAGGGAGACAGGTTTTCCTGTGTCTACCCTTCTCAATGGCAAGGCTGTGCTCACTGAGCCTGCACCTTGTCAAGGTTGTTTTAATGTTTTGATCAGTAAGCATGGTCAAATAGTTAGCCACGGAGTACTGTCGATTTAGGGCCAGATAGCACTTCATTTAGCTTTGTGCTTCCCAATAGCAATGTTAATTTGGATTATTCTGATTGATTGGATGTTCTGGTCCTGAGGCTTTAGTGTGTTAGTAGGACAGGTTTGTGAACTCAGCCCCAGGACCAGCTCGATGAGGGGACTGAGGCTTCAGTGTGTTAGTAGAGCAGGTTTGTGAACTCAGCCCCAGGACCAGCTGGATGAGGGGACTGAGGCTTCAGTGTGTTAGTAGAACAGGTTTGTGAACTCAGCCCCAGGACCAGCTGGATGAGGGGACTGAGGCTTCAGTGTGTTAGTAGAACAGGTTTGTGAACTCAGCCCCAGGACCAGCTGGATGAGGGGACTGAGGCTTCAGTGTGTTAGTAGAACAGGTTAGTGAACTCAGCCCCAGGACCAGCTGGATGAGGGGACTGAGGCTTTAGTGTGTTAGTAGGACAGGTTTGTGAACTCAGCCCCAGGACCAGCTGGATGAGGGGACTCTTTTCTTTGCTCAGCTCTTGGCATTGCAGGGCTTGGTAATGATATGAGAGGAGGTCATTGTATGTTAGATGTTCCCAAAACGTAATGACTCTTTTCTGAGTTTATATTATTAATGGATATTGGCCTAATTCTGCCCTGCATGCATTGTTTGTAGTTTCCTCTGGACATGGAGGAGAATCTTACAGAACTCTGCATGCAGGGTTTCAATGGGGTGTTTGTCCCATTCGGTGAAATCTCGTTTTGCCTCGCTGCCATGAAGTGCAATTGGTTCAATGGCACATGACATTTTTTATTAGCCAAATTTGAATAATTATGGTCAGTCTAGCTGTGTGGAGAAGGTTCTGCTCTGTCTTCCCTTTTCCTCTACAGCATCGGTCTCCCGACCTTGGGACGGTTGAGCTAACGTAGGCTAATGTGATTAGCATGAGGTTGTAAGTATCAAGAACATTTCCCAGGACATAGATATATCTGATAGGGGCAGAAAGCTTAAATTAATGTTAATCTAACTACACTGTCCAATTACAGTAGCAATTACAATGAAAGAATACCATGCTATATTGTTTGAGGAGAGTGCACAGTTATGAACATGAAAATGTATTAATAAACCAATTAGGCACATTTGGGCAGTCCTGACACAACCTTTATGTTCATTGGATCAGTCTAAACCGTTGCACATACACTGCTGCCATCCAGTGGCCAAAATCTCAATTGCGCCTAGGCTGGAATAATACATTACGGCCTTTCTCTTGCATTTCAAAGATGATGGTACAAAAAAAATAGCAGGCTATACCAATCACTCAAATGTGATACATTAACTCATTCATTCACTCATTCAATCAATAGTTACAATAAACTTTATGAAAACTAAATCTGATACTGATGATATAATTAATTCATGGTGTGTGTGTGTGTGTGTGTGTGTGTGTGTGTGTGTGTGTGTGTGTGTGTGTGTGTTGAGGAGCTTGTCAATGAGTATTCAACCAGGCTTGATATAGTTGACATTTTCCCTCTGCCTGTTTTCTAGAGGCTGTGAGATAGAGAGTGTGAGCTATAAGCTGTTTTCTAGAGAAGGTGTGAGCTGTGAGCAAGGCTGTGAGCAAGAGGCTGTTTTCTAGAGGATGTGAGCTAGAGTCTGTTTTCTAGAGGCTGTGAGCTAGAGTCTGTGAGCAGGAGACTGTGAGCTAGAGGCTGTGAGCTAGAGTCTGTTTTCTAGAGGATGTGCGCTAGAGGCTGTTTTCTAGAGGCTGTGAGCTAGAGTCTGTGAGCAAGAGGCTGTGAGATAGAGGATGTTTTCTAAAGACTGTGAGCTAGAGGCTGTGAGCTAGAGGCTGTGAGCTAGAGTCTGTTTTCTAGAGGATGTGCGCTAGAGGCTGTTTTCTAGAGGCTGTGAGCTAGAGTCTATGAGTAAGAGGCTGTGAGATAGAGGATGTTTTCTAAAGACTGTGAGCTAGAGGATGTTTTATAGAGGATGTTTTATAGAAGCTGTGAGTTAGAGGCTGTTAACTAGAGAAGGTGAGCTATAAGCTGTTTTCTAGAGAAGGTGAGCTAGAGGCTGTGAGCTAGAGGCTGTGAGCTAGAGGCTGTGAGCTGGAGGCTGTGAGCGAGAGGCTGTGAGCTAGAGGCTGTGAGCTAGAGGCTGTGAGCTAGAGGCTGTGAGCTAGAGAATGTGAGCTAGAGGCTGTGAGCGAGAGGCTGTGAGCGAGAGGCTGTGAGCAAGAGGCTGTGAGCTAGAGGCTGTGAGCTAGAGTCTGTTTTCTAGAGGCTGTGAGCTAGAGTCTGTGAGCAGGTGGCTGTGAGCTAGAGGCTGTGAGCTAGAGGCTGTTTTCTAGAGGATGTGCGCTAGAGGCTGTTTTCTAGAGGCTGTGAGCTAGAGTCTGTGAGCAAGAGGCTGTGAGATAGAGGATGTTTTCTAAAGACTGTGAGCTAGAGGCTGTGAGCTAGAGGCTGTGAGCTAGAGTCTGTTTTCTAGAGGATGTGCGCTAGAGGCTGTTTTCTAGAGGCTGTGAGCTAGAGTCTGTGAGCAAGAGTCTGTGAGATAGAGGATGTTTTCTAAAGACTGTGAGCTAGAGGATGTTTTATAGAGGATGTTTTATAGAGCCTGTGAGTTAGAGACTGTTAACTAGAGAAGGTGAGCTAGAGGCTGTTTTCTAGAGGCTGTGAGCAAGAGGCTGTGAGCTAGAGGCTGTGAGCTAGAGGCTGTGAGCTGGAGGCTGTGAGCGAGAGGCTGTGAGCTAGAGGCTGTGAGCTAGAGGCTGTGAGCTAGAGGCTGTGAGCTAGAGAATGTGAGCTAGAGGCTGTGAGCGAGAGGCTGTGAGCGAGAGGCTGTGAGCAAGAGGCTGTGAGCTAGAGGCTGTGAGATAGAGGCTGTGAGCTAGAGGCTGTGAGCAAGAGGCTGTGAGCGAGAGGCTGTGAGCAAGAGGCTGTGAGCTAGAGGCTGTGAGCTAGAGGCTGTTTACTAGAGGATGTGAGCTAGAGGCTGTGAGCTAGAGGCTGTGAGTTATAGGCTGTGAGATAGAGGCTGTAAGCAAGAGGCTGTTTTCTAGAGGCTGTGAGCTACAGGCTTTTTTCTGAAAGGAGGTGAGAGAGAGGCTGTGAGCTAGAGGCTGTGAGCTAGAGGCTGTGAGATAGAGGCTGTGAGATAGAGGCTGTGAGATAGAGAATGTGAGCTAGAGGCTGTGAGAGGTGACCCTAGCAAAGATTCAACATCTGTTGGCCAATAAAACAAACTGTTCAAGTGGTGAGAAAGTGGCTTATAAGCACACAAGGTTATCTTCCTGAGACAAACGGTGGGGCTGCTCTGTCTTCTCATTTGGTCAGTCTAGCTGGTCAGTCTAGCTGGTCAGTCTAGCTGGTCAGTCTAGTTGGTCAGTCTAGTTGGTCAGTCTAGTTGGTCAGTCTAGCTGTATGGAGAAGGTTCTGCTCTGTCTTCTCTTATTATCAGTCTAGCTGGTCAGTCTAGCTGTATGGAGAAGGTTCTGCTCTGTCTTCTCTTATGGTCAATCTAGCTGGTCAGTCTAGCTGTATGGAGAAGGTTCTGCTCTGTATTCTATTTTGGTCAGTCTAGCTGGTCAATCTAGCTGGTCAGTCTAGCTGTACGGAGAAGGTTCTGCTGTGACTTCTCTTAAGGTCAATCTAGATGGTCAGTCAAGCTGGTCAGTCTAGCTGGTCAGTTTAGCTGGTCAGTCTAGCTTGTCTGTCTGGCTGGGCAGTTTAGCTTGTCAGTCTAGCTGGTCAGTCTAGCTGGTCAGTCTAGCTTGTCAGTCTAGCTGGTCAGTCTAGCTTGTCAGTCTAGCTGTTTAGTCTAGCTGGTCAGTCTAGCTGTACGGAGAAGGTTCTGCTGTGACTTCCCTTAAGGTCAGTCTAGATGGTCAGTAAAGCTGATCAATCTAGCTGGTCAGTCTAGCTGTATGGAGAAGGTTCTGCTCTGTCTTCTATTTTGGTCAGTCTAGCTGGTCAGTCTAGCTGTACGGAGAAGGTTCTGCTGTGACTTCTCTTAAGGTCAATCTAGATGGTCAGTCAAGCTGGTCAGTCTAGATGTTCAGTCAAGCTGGTCAGTCTAGCTGGTCAGTTTAGCTGGTCAGTCTAGCTTGTCTGTCTAGCTGGGCAGTCTAGCTTGTCAGTCTAGCTGGTCAGTCTAGTTGGTCAGTCTAGCTGGTAAGTCTAGCTGGTCAGTCTAGTTGTATGGAGAAGGTCCTGCTCTGTCTTCTATTTTGGTCAGTCTAGCTGGTCAGTCTAGTTGTATGGAGAAGGTCGTGCTCTGTCTTCTATTTTGGTCAGTCTAGCTGGTCAGTCTAGCTGTATGGAGAAGGTCCTGCTCTTTCTTATATTTTGGTCAGTCCAGCTGGTCAGTCTAGCTGGTCAGTCGAGCTGTATGGAGAAGGTTCTGCTCTGTCTTCCCTTTTGGTCAATCTAGCTGGTCAGTCTAGCTGTGTGGAGAAGGTTCTGCTCTGACTTCTATTTTGGTCAGTCTAGCTGGTCAATCTAGCTGGTCAGTCTAGCTGTACGGAGAAGGTTCTGCTGTGACTTCTCTTAAGGTCAATCTAGATGGTCAGTCAAGCTGGTCAGTCTAGCTGGTCAGTTTAGCTGGTCAGTCTAGCTTGTCTGTCTAGCTGGGCAGTCTAGCTTGTCAGTCTAGCTGGTCAGTCTAGCTGGTCAGTCTAGCTTGTCAGTCTAGCTGGTCAGTCTAGCTTGTCAGTTTAGTTGGTCAGTCTAGCTGGTCAGTCTAGCTGTACGGAGAAGGTTCTGCTGTGACTTCCCTTAAGGTCAGTCTAGATGGTCAGTCAAGCTGGTCAGTCTAGCTGGTAAGTTTAGCTTGTCAGTCTAGCTTGTCTGTCTAGCTGGGCAGTCTAGCTTGTCAGTCTAGCTGGTCAGTCTAGTTGGTCAGTCTTGCTGGTAAGTCTAGCTGGTCAGTCGAGCTGTATGGAGAAGGTTCTGCTCTGTCTTCTATTTTGGTCAGTCTAGCTGGTCAATCTAGCTGGTTAGTCTAGCTCTATGGAGAAGGTTCTGCTCTGTCTTCTATTTTGGTCAGTCTAGCTGGTCAATCTAGCTGGTCAGTCTAGCTGTACGGAGAATATTCTGCTGTGACTTCCCTTAAGGTCAGTCTAGATGGTCAGTCAAGCTGATCAATCTAGCTGGTCAGTCTAGCTGTATGGAGAAGGTTCTGCTCTGTCTTCTATTTTGGTCAGTCTAGCTGGTCAATCTAGCTGGTTAGTCTAGCTCTATGGAGAAGGTTCTGCTCTGTCTTCTATTTTGGTCAGTCTAGCTGGTCAATCTAGCTGGTCAGTCTAGCTGTACAGAGAATATTCTGCTGTGACTTCCCTTAAGGTCAGTCTAGATGGTCAGTCAAGCTGATCAATCTAGCTGGTCAGTCTAGCTGTATGGAGAAGGTTCTGCTCTGTCTTCTATTTTGGTCAGTCTAGCTGGTCAGTCTAGCTGTACGGAGAAGGTTCTGCTGTGACTTCTCTTAAGGTCAATCTAGATGGTCAGTCAAGCTGGTCAGTCTAGCTTGTCAGTTTAGCTGGTCAGTCTAGCTTGTCTGTCTAGCTGGGCAGTCTAGCTTGTCAGTCTAGCTGGTCAGTCTAGCTGGTCAGTCTAGCTTGTCAGTCTAGCTGGTCAGTCTAGCTTGTCAGTCTAGCTGGTCAGTCTAGCTGGTCAGTCTAGCTGTACGGAGAAGGTTCTGCTGTGACTTCCCTTAAGGTCAATCTAGATGGTCAGTCTAGCTGGTCAGTTTAGCTGGTCAGTCTAGCTTGTCTGTCTAGCTGGGCAGTCTAGCTTGTCAGTCTAGCTGGTCAGTCTAGCTGGTCAGCCTAGCTGTGTGGAGGAGAAGGTGCTTTTTGTTCTTATTTTGTGTGTGTGTGTGTGTGTGTGTGTGTGTGTGTGTGTGTGTGTGTGTGTGTGTGTGTGTGTGTGTGTGTGTGTGTGTGTGTGTGTGTGTGTGTGTGTGTGTGTGCGTGCGTGCGTGCGTGCGTGCGTGCGTGCGTGCGTGCGTGCGTGCGTGCGTGCGTGCGTGCGTGCGTGCGTGCGTGCGTGCGTGCGTGCGTGCGTGCGTGCGTGCGTGCGTGCGTGCGTGCGTGCGTGCGTGCGTGCGTGCGTGCGTGCGTGCGTGCGTGCGTGCGTGCGTGCGTGCGTGCGTGCGTGCGTGCGTGCGTGCGTGCGTGCGTGCGTGCGTGCGTGCGTGCGTGCGTGCGCGCGTGCGTGCGTGTGTGTGTGTGACACCTACCGGAGATGACAGAATCATTCCAGCGGTCAGGGTCGTTGTAGAATTCATCTAGACGTCTGTTCTCCTTGTTCTCGTCTGATTCCTTCTCTCTCTCCTTCTCTCCGGTTGGGACTTTCTCCACGCTGGCTGTACGCGACAGACGACTGTCGTACCGAAACTTTGGAGAAGAGCTCATTTCCTTCGGTTGGAAACTTGAGGACGACAGAACAGATAAACTCAGCAAAAAAAAGAAACGTCCTCTCACTGTCAATTGCGTTTATTTTCAGCATACTTTACATGTATAAATATTTGTATGAACATAACAAGATTCAACAACTGAGACATAAAGTGAACAAGTTCCACAGACGTGACTAAAATAAATTGAATAATGTGTCCCTGAACAAAGGGGGGGTCAAAATCAAAAGTAACAGTCAGTATCTGGTGTGGCCACCAGCTGCATTAAGTACTGTAGTGCATCTCCTCCTCATGGACTGCACCAGGTTTGCCAGTTCTTGCTGTGTTACCCCACTCTTCCACCAGGCACCTGCAAGTTCCCGGACATTTCTGGGGGGAATGGCCCTGGCCCTCACCCTCCGATCCAACAGGTCCCAGACATTTCTGGGGGGAATGGCCCTAGCCCTCACCCTCTGATCCAACAGGTCCCAGACATTTCTGGGGGGAATGGCCCTAGCCCTCACCCTCCGATCCAACAGGTCCCAGACATTTCTGGGGGGAATGGCCCTAGCCCTCACCCTCCGATCCAACAGGTCCCAGACATTTCTGGGGGGAATGGCCCTAGCCCTCACCCTCCGATCCAACAGGTCCCAGACATTTCTGGGGGGAATGGCCCTAGCCCTCATCCTCTGATCCAACAGGTCCCAGACGTGCTCAATGGGATTGAGATTCGGGCTCTTCGTTGGCCATGGCAGAACACTGACATTCCCGTCTTGCAGGAAATCACGCACAGAACGAGCAGTATGGCTGGTGACATCGTCATGCTGGAGGGTCATGTCAGGATGTTCCTGCAGGAGGGGTACCACATGAGGGAGGATAATGTCTTCCCTGTAACGCACAGCGTTGAGATTGCCTGCAATGACAACAAGCTCAGTCCGATGATGCTGTGACACACTGCTCCAGACCATGACGGACCCCCCACCTCCAAATCAATCCCACTCCAGAGTACAGGCCTCGGTGTAACACTCATTCCTTTGACGATAAACGCGAATCCAACCATCACCCCATGTGAGACAAAACTGCGACTCATCAGTGAAAAGCACTTTTTGCCAGTCCTGTCTGGTCCAGCTACGGTGGGTTTGTGCCCAAAGGCGACGTTGTTACCGGTGATGTCTGGTGAGGACCTGCCTTACAACAAGCTACAAGCCCTCGGTCCAGCCTCTCTCAGCCTATTGCGGACAGTCTGAGCTGAGCACTGATGGGGGGATTGTGCGTTCCTGGTGTAACTCGTGCAGTTGTTGTTGCCATCCTGTACCTGTCCCGCAGGTGTGATGTTCGGATTTACCGATCCTGTGCAGGTGTTACACGTGGTTTGCCACCACGAGGACGATCAGCTGTCCGTCCTGTCTCCCTATAGCGCTGTCTTAGGCGTCTCACAGTACGGACATTGCAATTTTTTGCCCTGGCCAAATCTGCAGTCCTCATGCCTCCTTGCAGCACGCCTAAAGCACGTTCACGCAGATGAGCAGGGACCCTGGGCATCTTTCTTTTGGTGTTTTTCAGAGTCAGTAGAAAGGACTCTTTAGGACTCCTCTAAGTTTTCATAATTATGAACTTAATTGCCTACCGTCTGTAAGCTGTTAGTGTCTTAACGACCTTTCCACAGGTGCATGTTCATTAATTGTTTAATTAATTGCAAACAGTGTTTTAACCCTTAACAATTAGGATCTGTGAAGTTATTTGGATTTTTACAAATTATCTTTGAAAGACAAGGTCCTGGAAAAGGGATGTTTCTTTTTTTGCTGAGTTTACATAAAAGAGGGAATTTATCTGATAACTGGGGTGCTAACAACAATCCCCGACCGTTGTGCCCTGGGCACTTAACTCACATTCCTCTACCTGTCCTGTCTGTGTTTGGTAATTGATTGGTTGATTTGTGTCCTACCTGTGCTGTCTGTGTTTGGTAATTGATTGATTGATTTGTGTCCTAGCTGTGCTGTCTGTGTTTGGTAATTGATTGATTGGTTGATTGGTGTCCTAGCTGTGCTGTCTGTGTTTGGTAATTGATTGATTTGTGTCCTACCTGTGCTGTCTGTGTTTGGTAATTGATTGATTGATTGATTTGTGTCCTAGCTGTGCTGTCTGTGTTTGGTAATTGATTGATTGGTTGATTGGTGTCCTAGCTGTGCTGTCTGTGTTTGGTAATTGATTGATTTGTGTCCTACCTGTGCTGTCTGTGTTTGGTAATTGATTGATTGGTTGGTGTCCTACTTGTGCTGTCTGTGTTTGGTAATTGATTGATTGATTGATTTGTGTCCTAGCTGTGCTGTCTGTGTTTGGTAATTGATTGATTGATTTGTGTCCTACCTGTGCTGTCTGTGTTTGGTAATTGATTGATTGATGTGTGTCCTACCTGTGCTGTCTGTGTTTGGTAATTGATTGATTGATTTGTGTCTTAGCTGTGCTGTCTGTGTTTGGTAATTGATTGATTGATTTGTGTCCTACCTGTGCTGTCTGTGTTTGGTAATTGATTGATTGATTGATTTGTGTCCTACCTGTGCTGTCTGTGTTTGGTAATTGATTGATTGATTGATTTGTGTCCTACCTGTGCTGTCTGTGTTTGGTAATTGATTGATTGATTTGTGTCCTACCTGTGCTGTCTGTGTTTGGTAATTGATTGATTGATTTGTGTCTTAGCTGTGCTGTCTGTGTTTGGTAATTGATTGATTGGTTGATTGGTGTCCTACCTGTGCTGTCTGTGTTTGGTAATTGATTGATTGGTTGGTGTCCTACCTGTGCTGTCTGTGTTTGGTAATTGATTGATTGATTGATTTGTGTCCTAGTTGTGCTGTCTGTGTTTGGTAATTGATTGATTGATTTGTCTCTTACCTGTGCTGTCTGTGTTTGGTAATTGATTGATTGATTGATTTGTGTCCTAGTTGTGCTGTCTGTGTTTGGTAATTGATTGATTGATTTGTGTCTTACCTGTGCTGTCTGTGTTTGGTAATTGATTGGTTGATTGGTGTCCTAGCTGTGCTGTCTGTGTTTGGTGATTGATTGATTTGTGTCCTAGCTGTGCTGTCTATGTTTGGTAATTGATTGATTGATTGATTTGTGTCCTAGTTGTGCTGTCTGTGTTTGGTAATTGATTGATTGATTTGTGTCTTACCTGTGCTGTCTGTGTTTGGTAATTGATTGGTTGATTGGTGTCCTAGCTGTGCTGTCTGTGTTTGGTAATTGATTGATTTGTGTCCTAGCTGTGCTGTCTATGTTTGGTAATTGATTGATTGATTGATTTGTGTCCTACCTGTGCTGTCTGTGTTTGGTTATTGATTGATTGATTTGTGTCTTACCTGTGCTGTCTGTGTTTGGTAACTGATTGGTGTCCTAGCTGTGCTGTCTGTGTTTGGTAATTGATTGATTTGTGTCCTAGCTGTGCTGTCTGTGTTTGGTAATTGATTGATTGATTTGTGTCTTACCTGTGCTGTCTATGTTTGGTAATTGATTGATTGGTGGGTGTCTTACCTGTGCTGTCTGTGTTTGGTAATTGATTGATTGATTGATTTGTGTCCTAGCTGTGCTGTCTGTGTTTGGTAATTGATTGATTGATTGATTTGTGTCCTAGCTGTGCTGTCTGTGTTTGGTAATTGATTGATTGATTGATGTGTGTCCTACCTGTGCTGTCTGTGTTTGGAAAATTGATTGATTTGTGTCCTACCTGTGCTGTCTGTGTTTGGTAATTGATTGATTTGTGTCTTAGCTGTGCTGTCTGTGTTTGGTAATTGATTGATTGATTTTTGTCCTAGCTGTGCTGTCTGTGTTTGGTAATTGATTGATTGATTGATTTGTGTCCTAGCTGTGCTGTCTGTGTTTGGTAATTGATTGATTGATTTGTGTCCTACCTGTGCTTTCTGTCAAATCAAATCAAATCAAATGTATTTATTTAGCCCTTCGTACATCAGCTGATATCTCAAAGTGCTTTACAGAAACCCAGCCTAAAACCCCAAACAGCAAGCAATGCAGGTGTAGAAGCACATATGTGTTTGGTAATTGATTGGTTGATTTGTGTCCTAGCTGTGCTGTCTGTGTTTGGTAATTGATTGATTGGTGGGTGTCCTACCTGTGCTGTCTGTGTTTGGTTATTGATTGATTGATTTGTGTCTTACCTGTGCTGTCTGTGTTTGGTAATTGATTGATTGATTTGTGTCTTACCTGTGCTGTCTGTGTTTGGTAACTGATTGGTGTCCTAGCTGTGCTGTCTGTGTTTGGTAATTGATTGATTTGTGTCCTAGCTGTGCTGTCTGTGTTTGGTAATTGATTGATTGATTTGTGTCTTACCTGTGCTGTCTATGTTTGGTAATTGATTGATTGGTGGGTGTCTTACCTGTGCTGTCTGTGTTTGGTAATTGATTGATTGATTGATTTGTGTCCTAGCTGTGCTGTCTGTGTTTGGTAATTGATTGATTGATTGATTTGTGTCCTAGCTGTGCTGTCTGTGTTTGGTAATTGATTGATTGATTGATTTGTGTCCTACCTGTGCTGTCTGTGTTTGGTAATTGATTGATTTGTGTCCTACCTGTGCTGTCTGTGTTTGGTAATTGATTGATTGATTTTTGTCCTAGCTGTGCTGTCTGTGTTTGGTAATTGATTGATTGATTGATTTGTGTCCTAGCTCTGCTGTCTGTGTTTGGTAATTGATTGATTGATTTGTGTCCTACCTGTGCTTTCTGTCAAATCAAATCAAATCAAATGTATTTATTTAGCCCTTCGTACATCAGCTGATATCTCAAAGTGCTTTACAGAAACCCAGCCTAAAACCCCAAACAGCAAGCAATGCAGGTGTAGAAGCACATATGTGTTTGGTAATTGATTGATTGATTTGTGTCCTAGCTGTGCTGTCTGTGTTTGGTAATTGATTGATTGGTGGGTGTCCTACCTGTGCTGTCTGTGTTTGGTAATTGATTGATTGATTTGTGTCTTAGCTGTGCTGTCTGTGTTTGGTAATTGATTGATTGATTTGTGTCCTACCTGTGCTGTCTGTGTTTGGTAATTGATTGATTGATTTGTGTCTTACCTGTGCTGTCTGTGTTTGGTAATTGATTGATTTGTGTCCTACCTGTGCTGTCTGTGTTTGGTAATTGATTGATTGGTTGGTGTCCTACCTGTGCTGTCTGTGTTTGGTAATTGATTGATTGATTGATTTGTGTCCTAGTTGTGCTGTCTGTGTTTGGTAATTGATTGATTGATTTGTGTCTTACCTGTGCTGTCTGTGTTTGGTAATTGATTGGTTGATTGGTGTCCTAGCTGTGCTGTCTGTGTTTGGTGATTGATTGATTTGTGTCCTAGCTGTGCTGTCTATGTTTGGTAATTGATTGATTGATTGATTTGTGTCCTACCTGTGCTGTCTGTGTTTGGTTATTGATTGATTGATTTGTGTCTTACCTGTGCTGTCTGTGTTTGGTAATTGATTGATTGATTTGTGTCCTAGCTGTGCTGTCTGTGTTTGGTAATTGATTGATTTGTGTCCTAGCTGTGCTGTCTGTGTTTGGTAATTGATTGATTGATTTGTGTCTTACCTGTGCTGTCTATGTTTGGTAATTGATTGATTTGTGTCCTAGCTGTGCTGTCTGTGTTTGGTAATTGATTGATTGGTGGGTGTCTTACCTGTGCTGTCTGTGTTTGGTAATTGATTGATTGATTGATTTGTGTCCTAGCCGTGCTGTCTGTGTTTGGTAATTGATTGATTGATTTGTGTCCTACCTGTGCTGTCTGTGTTTGGTAATTGATTGATTGATTTGTGTCCTACCTGTGCTGTCTGTGTTTGGTAATTGATTGATTGATTTGTGTCCTAGCTGTGCTGTCTGTGTTTGGTAATTGATTGATTGATTGATTGATTTGTGTCCTAGTTGTGCTGTCTGTGTTTGGTAATTGATTGATTGATTTGTGTCTTACCTGTGCTGTCTGTGTTTGGTAATTGATTGGTTGATTGGTGTCCTAGCTGTGCTGTCTGTGTTTGGTGATTGATTGATTTGTGTCCTAGCTGTGCTGTCTATGTTTGGTAATTGATTGATTGATTGATTTGTGTCCTACCTGTGCTGTCTGTGTTTGGTTATTGATTGATTGATTTGTGTCTTACCTGTGCTGTCTGTGTTTGGTAATTGATTGATTGATTTGTGTCCTAGCTGTGCTGTCTGTGTTTGGTAATTGATTGATTTGTGTCCTAGCTGTGCTGTCTGTGTTTGGTAATTGATTGATTGATTTGTGTCTTACCTGTGCTGTCTATGTTTGGTAATTGATTGATTTGTGTCCTAGCTGTGCTGTCTGTGTTTGGTAATTGATTGATTGGTGGGTGTCTTACCTGTGCTGTCTGTGTTTGGTAATTGATTGATTGATTGATTTGTGTCCTAGCTGTGCTGTCTGTGTTTGGTAATTGATTGATTGATTTGTGTCCTACCTGTGCTGTCTGTGTTTGGTAATTGATTGATTGATTTGTGTCCTACCTGTGCTGTCTGTGTTTGGTAATTGATTGATTGGTTTGTGTCCTAGCTGTGCTGTCTGTGTTTGGTAATTGATTGATTGATTGATTTGTGTCCTAGCTGTGCTGTCTGTGTTTGGTAATTGATTGATTGATTGATTTGTGTCCTAGCTGTGCTGTCTGTGTTTGGTAATTGATTGATTTGTGTCCTACCTGTGCTGTCTGTGTTTGGTAATTGATTGATTTGTGTCTTAGCTGTGCTGTCTGTGTTTGGTAATTGATTGATTGATTTTTGTCCTAGCTGTGCTGTCTGTGTTTGGTAATTGATTGATTTGTGTCCTACCTGTGCTGTCTGTGTTTGGTAATTGATTGATTGATTTGTGTCCTACCTGTGCTGTCTGTCAAATCAAATCAAATCAAATGTATTTATTTAGCCCTTCGTACATCAGCTGATATCTCAAAGTGCTTTACAGAAACCCAGCCTAAAACCCCAAACAGCAAGCAATGCAGGTGTAGAAGCACATATGTGTTTGGTAATTGATTGATTGATTTGTGTCCTAGCTGTGCTGTCTGTGTTTGGTAATTGATTGATTGGTGGGTGTCCTACCTGTGCTGTCTGTGTTTGGTAATTGATTGATTGATTTGTGTCCTACCTGTGCTGTCTGTGTTTGGTGGCCAGGGCCCGATGTAGCTCCTCTATAATACAGCTGGGGGGCGGTGGGGGTCGCAGTGGTCCCAGGTGAGGGGAACCGGTAGGGGTGGAGATCCGTCCTCGCAGCAAGGAACCCTGGGTAGTCCTGGGCAATGTGAAGTTCCTGGGTAGAGTGGCTGGAGACTTCTTCCTCTCTAGGTTAGGATCCGACTTAGGGAAGGGGTGAGGACCTGTAGTGAGGGGAAGAATAATATAATGTTAATATTAGTTAATGTAATGGTGAACGTTCTGGGTAGAGTGGCTGGAGATCTCTTCCTCTCTAGGTTAGGACAATAATATCATGTTAATGTTAATATACTCGCAATGGTGATGTTCCTGGGTGAACTTCTTCACAGGACACGGTGAGGATGTGTTATCAGACTTATAAGTGTCATCAGTTACTTATAAGATAAACCCAGAGGCGCAACATCGCAAAACTTCCGGGAAGACTTGCGACAAACACCAAACAGACCAGGCCCGGGTTAAGAGAAGTGAAAAATTCTTCCTTAGTTAATTTTCTCGAAACCTAAAGGCACAACCTAAATTCCAGCCAATGTCTGAAGTAGTTGAACATGGTATTACTCCAACCTCGTGAAACTGACACGTTTTCATGTTCCTCAAAAACAACTTCATATCGAAGGAGTACCTTTGATTTGACGGCCTGCATGTGCGCAGTTCGACGCAAGACGACCCTTTGACCCGAGGAAAGGACAAAGGGTGGACAGAATTTGTTTTGGAGATGCAGTTTCTGCCTGTCTTCATACTGTACTGTCTTTGATACTATGATGGTCCGTGACAGTTTCTGCCTGTCTTCATACTGTACTGTCTTTGATACTATGATGGTCTGTGACAGTTTCTGCCTGTCTCTGTACGGTACTGTCTTTGATACTATGATGGTCTGTGACAGTTTCTGCCTGTCTTTGTACGGTACTGTCTTTGATACTATGATGGTCCATGACAGTTTCTGCCTGTCTTCATACTGTACTGTCTTTGATACTATGATGGTCTGTGACAGTTTCTGCCTGTCTCTGTACGGTACTGTCTTTGATACTATAATGGTCTGTGACAGTTTCTGCCTGTCTTTGTACGGTACTGTCTTTGAAACTATGATGGTCTGTGACAGTTTCTGCCTGTCTTCATACTGTACTGTCTTTGATACTATGATGGTCCGTGACAGTTTCTGCTTGTCTTTGTACGGTACTGCCTTTGATACTATGATGGTCAGTTTCTGCCTGTCTTCATACTGTATTGTCTTTGATACTATGATGGTCCGTGACAGTTTCTGCCTGTCTTCATACTGTATTGTCTTTGATACTATGATGGTCCGTGACAGTTTCTGCCTGTCTTTGTACGGTACTGTCTTTGATACTATGATGGTCTGTGACAGTTTCTGCCTGTCTTCATACTGTACTGTCTTTGATACTATGATGGTCCGTGACAGTTTCTGCCTGTCTTTGTACGGCACTGTCTTTGATACTATGATGGTCTGTGACAGTTTCTGCCTGTCTTTGTACGGTACTGTCTTTGATACTATGATGGTCTGTGACAGTTTCTGCCTGTCTCTGTACGGTACTGTCTTTGATACTATGATGGTCTGTGACAGTTTCTGCTTGTCTTTGTATGGTACTGTCTTTGATACTATGATGGTCAGTTTCTGCCTGTCTTCATACTGTACTGTCTTTGATACTATGATGGTCTGTGACAGTTTCTGCCTGTCTTCATACTGTATTGTCTTTGATACTATGATGGCCCGTGACAGTTTCTGCTTGTCCTCATACTGTACTGTCTTTGATACTATGATGGTCAGTGACAGTTTCTGCCTGTCTTCATACTGTACTGTCTTTCAAAACTATGATGGTCTGTGACAGTTTCTGCCTGTCTTCATACGGTACTGTCTTTGAAACTATGATGGCCCCCTGTCAGCCCAAGTGTGACGTCTAATTCACTGACCATCTTAAGTATCGGAACCTTTTTTTTAAATTCCTGAGCCTGTAGTTCAGGACCTGAAGCAAGGATATGCATATTCATGGTACCATTGGAAAGGAAACACTTTGAAGTTTATGGAAATGTGAAAGGGCTTTTTATTTATTTTTATTTCACCTTTTTTCAACCAGGTAGGCCAGTTGAGAACAAGTTCTGCGACGTAAGATTAGGGAGGTAAAGGCAATAAATAGGCCATAGTGGCGAAATAATTACAATTTAACAATTAAACACTGGAGTGATAGATGTGCAGAAGATGAATGTGCAAGTAGAGATACTGGGGTGCAAAGGAGAAAAAATATATATGGGGATGAGGTAGTTGGGTGGGCTATTTACAGATGCAATGATCGGTAAGCTGCTCTGACAGCTGATGCTTAAAGTTAGAGAGGGAGATATGAGACTCCAGCTTCAGTGATTTTTGCAATTCGTTCCAGTCATTGGCAGCAGAGAACTGGAAGGAAAGGCAGCCAAAGGAGAAGTTGGTTTGAGGGTAACCAGTGAAATATATGTGCTGGAGTGTGTGCTACGGGTGGGTGCTGCTATGGTGACCAGTGAGCTGCTTTACCTAGCAAAGATTAATAGATGGCCTGGAGCCAGTGGGTTTGGCGACGAATATGAAGCGAGGCCTGCCAACGACAGCATACAGTTCGCAGTGGTGGGTAGTAGTGGGGCTTTAGTGACAAAATGGATGGGACTGTGATAGACTACATCCAATTTGCTGAGTAGAGTGTTGGAGGATATTTTGTAAATGACATCGCCGAAGTCAAGGATCGATAGGATAGTCAGTTTTACGAGGGTATGTTTGGCAGCATGAGTGAAGGATGCTTTGTTTGCGAAATAGGAAGCCGATTCTAGATTTAATTTTGGATTGAAGATGCATAATGTGAGTCTGGAAGGAGAGTTAACAGTCTAACCAGACACCTAAGTATATGTAGTTGTCCACATATTCTAAGTCAGAACCGTCCAGAGTAGTGATGCTGGTCAGGCGGGCAGGTGCGGGCAGCGATCGGTTGAAGAGCATGCATTTAGTTTTTCTAGCACTTAAGAGCAATTTGAGGCCACGGAAGGAGAGTTGTATGGCATTGAAGCTCGTCTGGAGGTTAGTTAACACAGTGTCCAAAGAAGGGCCAGAAGTATACAGAATTGTGTCATCTGCGTAGAGGTGGATCAGAGAATCACCAGCAGCAAGAGCAACATCATTTATATATACAGAGCGCGAGAATTGAACCCTGTGGTACCCCCATAGACACTGCCAGAGGTCCGGACAACAGGCCCTCTGATTGGACACACTGAACTCTATCTGAGAAGTAGCTGGTGAACCAGGCGAGGCAGTCATTTAATAAACCAAGGCTGTTGAGTCTGCCAATAAAAATGTGGTGATTGACAGAGTCGAAAGCCTTGGCCAGGTTGATGAATACGGCTGCACAGTATTGTCTTTTATCGATGGCGGTTATGATATCGTTTAGGACCGTGAGAGTGGCTGAGGTGCACCCATGACCAGCTCGGAAACCAGATTGTATAGCGGAGAATGTATGGTGGGATTCGAAATGGTCGATGATCTGTTTGTTACCTTGGCTTTCGAAGACTTTAGAAAGGCAGGGTAAGATAGATATAGGTCTGTCTCATTTTTGGTCTAGAGTGTCACCCCGTACGAAGAAGGGGAAGACCGCGGCAGCTTTCCAATCTTTAGGGATCTCAGACGATACGAAAGAGAGGATGAATAGGCTAGTAATAGGGGCTGCAACAATTGCAAAAATTGTAATCATTTTAGAAAGAGAGGGTCCAGATTGTCTTGCCCAGCTGATTTGTAGGGGTCCAGATTTTGCCGCTCTTTCAGAACATCAGCTATCTGGATTTGGGTGAAGGAGAAATGGAGAGGCTTGGGCAAGTTGCTGTGGGTGGTGCAGAGCTGTTGAGGTAGGGGTAGCCAGGTGGAAAGCATGGCCAGGCATAGAAAAATGCTTATTGAAATTCTCGATTATCGTAGATTTATCGGTGGTGACAGTGTTACCTAGCCTCAGTGCGGTGGGCAGCTGGGAGGACTTCATGATTGAACCACTTCATGATTGTGTCCCACTTGTTGTTGATTCTTCACAAAAAAATAAAGTTTTATATCTTTATGTTTGAAGCCTGAAATGTGGCAAAAGGTCGCAAAGTTCAAAGGGGCCGAATACTTTCGCAAGGCACTGTGTGTAGCCGAGTGATCATAGAGTCAAAAGAGCAGCAATAGGTGAGTCAGGGTGCTGTTCGGTAGTCACTACTACGCTGGGCGAGCAGGGGACACAGCGTTCAGAAAAGCTAGTGGGCCGGGGTTAGTAGATGGTTCTTCGGCGACATCGTAACAGAATAGCCTGTTGAGACCACATTGGGCGTTCACGTCGGCAGTCCAGTCGTGATGGATCAGCGGGGCTCCGTGTCGACAATAAATGGTCCAGGCCAAGTGGCAAAGGAGGTATTGTAGCCCTAGAAGTAGTGGTATATTAACCCAGTTCAAGGCTAGCTCAAGGCTGGCTGAATGTCGTAGAATATAACACAATAGATCTGGTAAAAGATAATACAAAGTAAAACCAGCCGTTCTTTGGTATTTTTTTGTACTATCATCTTTGACATGCAAGAGAAAGGCCATAATGTATTATTCCAGCCCAGGTTCATTTGAGATTTTGGCCACTAGATGGCATCAGTGTACGTGCAAAGTGTTAGACTGATTCAATGAACCATTGCATTTCTGTTCAAAATGTTGTATCAAGACTGCCCAAATAAGCATGGAAGGGATGGAAGGGACACCGATCCCGAAGAGGTTTTTAAACTGCCCAGCCTGGACAGTTGTTAGCTAGCTGTATGAGCCTGGTTAGAGTAAGTAAGTTAGCAGGCTAGTTGGAGTTAGCTAACATGCTAACAGGCCAATAACAGAGGCTGGTTATAGTTAGCTAACATGATAACAGACCAGGAACAGGGGCTAGGGGCTGATTTGGGACTCACCCTCTAGGCTGCCCAGCCTGGTAAGTAGTTTGGGCAGGTTGGGGTGTGGGAGGTCCCATGGGGGGTCCATGGGGTGAGGTGTCTCCTGTCCCCCTCCTGTCTCAGCCTGTACCAGAAAGCTGTCCACACAGGGCTCACAGAGGGAAGTGTCCTCCTCCCCTCCGTCCTCACTCTGGTCCGCCACTGTCAAAGTGTCTTCTGTCAGATCAACAGCTGAAACAAACAAAATCAACAACAACAAAAACACAGTCCTTTGTTGAAATACACAGTTAGTTCAGGACAGTTTTCTGTCTAACTATTTGATCCTGCTTGATCAGGTTACCTGTGCTACTGTGGGTTACTGTGGGTTACCTGGGTTACTGTGGGTTACCTGGGTTACTGTGGGTTACTGTGGGTTACCTGGATTACTGTGGGTTACCTGGGTTACTGTGTGTTACTGTGGGTTACCTGTGTTACTGTGTGTTACTGTGGGTCTCAAATAAAACTGTGAAGGACCTCGGCGTTACTCTGGACCCTGATCTCTCTTTTGAAGAACATATCAAGACCATTTCAAGGACAGCTTTTTTCCATCTACGTAACATTGCAAAAATTAGAAACTTTCTGTCCAAAAATGATGCAGAAAAATTAATCCATGCTTTTGTCACTTCTAGGTTAGACTACTGCAATGCTCTACTTCCGGCTACCCGGATAAAGCACTAAGTAAACTTCAGTTAGTGCTAAATACGACTGCTAGAATCCTGACTAGAACCAACAAATTTGATCATATTACTCCAGTGCTAGCCTCTCTACACTGGCTTCCTGTCAAAGCAAGGGCTGATTTCAAGGTTTTACTGCTAACCTACAAAGCATTACATGGGCTTGCTCCTACCTATCTCTCTGATTTGGTCCTGCCGTACATACCTACACGTACGCTACGGTCACAAGACGCAGGACTCCTAATTGTCCCTAGAATTTCTAAGCAAACAGCTGGAGGCAGTGCTTTCTCCTATAGAGCTCCATTTTTATGGAACGGTCTGCCTACCCATGTCAGAGACGCAAACTCGGTCTCAACCTTTAAGTCTTTACTGAAGACTCATCTCTTCAGTGGGTCATATGATTGAGTGTAGTCTGGCCCAGGAGTGGGAGGGTGAACGGAAAGGCTCTGGAGCAACAAACCGCCCTTGCTGTCTCTGCCTGGCCGGTTCCCCTCTTTCCACTGGGATTCTCTGCCTCTAACCCTATTACAGGGGCATTGGCTTACTGGGGCTCTCTCATGCCGTCCCTGGAGGGGGTGCGTCACCTGAGTGGGTTGATTGACTGATGTGGTCATCCTGTCTGGGTTGGTGCCCCCCCCCCCCCCCTTTGGGTTGTGCCGTGGCGGAGGTCTTTGTGGGCTATACTCAGCCTTGTCTCAGGATGGTAAGTTGGTGGTTGAAGATATCCCTCTAGTGGTGTGGGGGCTGTGCTTTGGCAAAGTGGGTGGGGTTATATCCTTCCTGTTTGGCCCTGTCCGGGGCCACAGTGTCTCCTGACCCCTCCTGTCTCAGTCTCCAGTATTTATGCTGCAGTAGTTTATGTGTCGGGGGGCTAGGGTCAGTTTGTTATATCTGGAGTACTTCTCCTGTCCTATTCGGTGTCCTGTGTGAATCTAAGTGTGCGTTCTCTAATTCTCTCCTTCTCTCTTTCTTTCTCTCTCTCGGAGGACCTGAGCCCTAGGACCATGCCCCAGGACTACCTGACATGATGACTCCTTGCTGTCCCCAGTCCACCTGGCCGTGCTGCTGCTCCAGTTTCAACTGTTTTGCCTTATTATTATTCGACCATGCTGGTCATTTATGAACATTTGAACATCTTGGCCATGTTCTGTTATAATCTCCACCCGGCACAGCCAGAAGAGGACTGGCCACCCCACATATGCTCTCTCTAATTCTCTTTCTTTCTCTCTCTCGGAGGACCTGAGCCCTAGGACCATGCCCCAGGACTACCTGACATGATGACTCCTTGCTGTCCCCAGTCCACCTGACCGTGCTGCTGCTCCAGTTTCAACTGTTCTGCCTTATTATTACTTGACCATGCTGGTCATTTATGAACATTTGAACATCTTGGCCATGTTCTGTTATAATCTTCACCCGGCACAGCCAGAAGAGGCCACCCCACATTGCCTGGTTCCTCTCTAGGTTTCTTCCTAGGTTTTGGCCTTTCTAGGGAGTTTTTCCTAGCCACCGTGCTTCTACACCTGCATTGCTTGCTGTTTGGGGTTTTAGACTGGGTTTCTGTACAGCACTTTGAGATATCAGCTGATGTACGAAGGGCTATACATTTGATACATACATTTGATTTGATTTGATTTACTTTGTGGCCCTGTGGGTTACCTGTGTTACTGTGTGTTACTGTGGGTTACCTGGGTTAATGTGGGTTACTGTGGGTTACTGTGGGTTACCTGGGTTACTGTGGGTCACCTGGGTTACAGTGTGTTGCTTTGGGTTACTGTGTGTTACTGTGGGTTACTGTGGGTTACCTGGGTTACTGTGGGTTACTGGGTTACTGTGGGTCACCTGGGTTACAGTGTGTTGCTATGGGTTACTGTGTGTTACTGTGGGTTACTGTGGGTTACCTGGGTTACTGTGGGTTACTGTGGGTTACCTGGGCTACTGTGTGTTACTGTGGGTTACCTGGGCTACTGTGTGTTACTGTGGGTTACCTGGGTTACTTTGTGTTACTGTGGGTTACCTGGGCTACTGTGTGCTACTGTGGGTTACCTGGGTTACTGTGTGTTACTGTGAGTTACCTGGGCTACTGTCAGAACCCATTCTGTCCCTGTGCGTCCCAAAGGGCACCTTATTCCCGATATGGTGAACTAATTTTAACCAGGGCCGGGCATTAGGGACTAGGGGGCCCCTTGATGAATTGGACTCCCGCTTTTTGGCCCCGGTGTAGTTTAAAAGCTAATACTACACATTTTGCTATCATATGCTAACTGGGGGGCCCTCGACCCCCAACCCCTCAAAAAATAAAATAACAATTATAATTTCTGGAGGTCGGGGGCCCCGGGGCACCTGCCCTGCGTTCTCATTCAGTAATCCGTCCCTTTGGGAGGCAGCCTGTGCCTGGTTTATATCTGACTCATGGTATAACTGCAGTGTTTCAGCTCCTTAGCAGTAGAGAGCACAGCTGACTTCCTGTGTCACCCACCAGCAGTGGGTTAGAGAACATTCCATCAAATCAAATCAAATCAGATTGTATTTTGTCGCCTAATACAAAAGGTGTAGTTGAACTTAGAGTGAAATGCTTACTTACAGGCCCTTAATCAACAACGCAGTTTTATGAAAATACCTAAATTAAAGTAAGAGATAAGAATAACAAATAATGAAAGAGCAGCAGTAAATAACAATAGCGGGACTATATACAGGGTATTACGGTACAGAGTCAATGTGGAGGCTATATACAGGGTGTTACGGTACAGAGTCAATGTGGAGACTATATACAGGGTATTACGGTACAGAGTCAATGTGGAGGCTATATACAGGGTATTACGGTACAGAGTCAATGTGGAGGTTATATACAGGGGGTACCGGTACAGAGTCAATGTGGAGACTATATACAGGGTGTTACGGTACAGAGTCAATGTGGAGGCTATATACAGGGTATTACGGTACAGAGTCAATGTGGAGGCTATATACAGGGTGTTACGGTACAGAGTCAATGTGGAGGCTATATACAGGGTATTACGGTACAGAGTCAATGTGGAGACTATATACAGGGTATTACGGTACAGAGTCAATGTGGAGGTTATATACAGGGTGTTACGGTACAGAGTCAATGTGGAGGTTATATACAGGGGGTACCGGTACAGAGTCAATGTGGAGTCTATATACAGGGGGTACTGGTAGAGTCAATGTGGAGGCTATATACAGGGTGTTACGGTACAGAGTCAATGTGGAGGCTATATACAGGGTATTACGGTACAGAGTCAATGTGGAGGCTATATACAGGGTGTTACGGTACAGAGTCGATGTGGAGGCTATATACAGGGTGTTACAGTACAGAGTCAATGTGGAGGCTATATACAGGGTGTTACGGTACAGAGTCAATGTGGAGGCTATATACAGGGTATTACGGTACAGAGTCAATGTGGAGGCTATATACAGGGTGTTACGGTACAGAGTCAATGTGGAGGCTATATACAGGGTGTTACGGTACAGAGTCAATGTGGAGGCTATATACAGGGTGTTACGGTACAGAGTCAATGTGGAGGCTATATACAGGGTGTTACGGTACAGAGTCAATGTGGAGGCTATATACAGGGTGTTACGGTACAGAGTCAATGTGGAGGCTATATACAGGGTGTTACGGTACAGAGTCAATGTGGAGGCTATATACAGGGTGTTACGGTACAGAGTCAATGTGGAGACTATATACAGGGGGTACCGGTACAGAGTCAATGTGGAGGCTATATACAGGGTGTTACGGTACAGAGTCAATGTGGAGGCTATATACAGGGTGTTACGGTACAGAGTCAATGTGGAGACTATATACAGGGGGTACCGGTACAGAGTCAATGTGGAGGCTATATACAGGGTGTTACGGTACAGAGTCAATGTGGAGGCTATATACAGGGTGTTACGGTACAGAGTCAATGTGGAGGCTATATACAGGGTGTTACGGTACAGAGTCAATGTGGAGACTATATACAGGGGGTACCGGTACAGAGTCAATGTGGAGGCTATATACAGGGGGTACCGGTATAGAGTCAATGTGGAGACTATATACAGGGTGTTATGGTACAGAGTCAATGTGGAGGCTATATACAGGGGGTACCGGTACAGAGTCAATGTGGAGGCTATATACAGGGTGTTATGGTACAGAGTCAATGTGGAGGTTATATACAGGGGGTACCGGTACAGAGTCAATGTGGAGGCTATATACAGGGGGTACCGGTACAGAGTCAATGTGGAGACTATATACAGGGTTTTACGGTACAGAGTCAATGTGGAGGCTATATACAGGGGATACCGGTACAGAGTCAATGTGCGGGGGCACCGGTGTCGAGGTAATTGAGGTAATATGTACATGTAGGCAAAGTTATTAATGTGACTATGCATAGATAATAACAGAGAGTAGCAGTAGTGCAGAAGGGGGGGGGGGGCAATGCAAATAGTCTGGGTAGCCATTAGACTAGATGTTCAGGAGTCTTATGGCTTGGGGGTAGAAGCTGTTTAGAAGCCTCTTGGACCTAGACTTGAAGCTCCGGTACTGCTTGCCGTGCGGTAGCAGAGAGAAGAGTCTATGACTAGGGTGGCTGGAGTCTTTGACAATTTTTAGGGCCTTCCTCTGACACCGCCTGGTATAGATGTCCTGGATGGCAGGAATCTTGGCCCGGTGATGTTCTGGGCCGTACGCATTACCCTCTGTAGTGCCTTGCGGTCGGAGGCAGAGCAGTTACCATGCTAGGCAGTGATGCAACCAGTCACGATGCTCTCGATGGTGCAGCTGTAGAACCTTTTGAGGATCTGAAGACCCATGCCAAATATTCAGGGGGAATAGGTTTTGTTGTGCCCTCTTCAAAACTCTCTTGGTGTGTTTGGACCATGTTAGTTTGTTGGTGATGTGGACGCCAAGGAACTTGAAGCTCTCAACCTGCTCCACTAAAGCCCCGTCGATGAGAATGGGTGCGTGCTCAGTCCTCCTTTTCCTGTAGTCCACAATCATCTCCTTAGTCTTGATCACTTTGAGGGAATGGTTGTTGTCCTGGCACCACAAGGTCAGGTCTCTGACCTCCTCCCTATAGGCTGTCTCATCGTTGTCAGTGATCAGGCTCAAACTTAATGATGGTGTTGGAGTCGTGCCTAACCGTGCAGTCATGAGTGAACAGGGAGTACAGGAGCGGACTGAGCACGCACCCCTGAGGGGCCCTGTGTTGAGGATCAGCGTGACGGATGTGTTGCTACCTACCCTCACCACCTGGGGGCGGCCCATCAGGAAATCCAGGATCCATTTGCAGAGGGAGGTGTTTTGTCCCAGAGTCCTTAGCTTAGTGATGAGCTATGAGGGCACTATGGTGTTGAACACTGAGCTGTAGTCAATGAACAGCATCACACACAGAAAACAGCACTAGGCAGAGTTGCAAAGCAAAAGCTATATGGGCAAAAGAACACAGACACTGGACAGAGAAACTCTGCCGAGAAGGCCAGCATCCCGGAGTCGCCTCTAACAATAAATAAATAGTCAGTCAGTTTCAATTTACCCACAATGCATCACAGATTTGATGCTCTCTGATACGCTAAGACTCTAGAGATTAGAGGTCAGGGTTCAGAGGTCATAGATCCTACCTGTAGATGGGTTGTCTTCATCGCTGACCAGGTACTCTGAGGTGGTTGCCAGGGGCGCCAAAGGCTCCTCCTCCTCTCGCTCCTCTGCGTCAGATTGGCTGGGAGTGTCAGGGTCTTCTAGCCCCCCACACGCCTCACAAAACTCTACACACACACACACACGCACAGACACACACACACACGCGAGCGCATGCACAAACATATACACACACAGGGACAGAAGGCATCATTACATACATGGAATTAATATGTTATTTTATTGTAATGGGTTGGCCTGTGCACCTGTGCACCTGTGCAACTGTGCGTGCGTGCGTCCGTACCTGGTTCAATCCCCTCCAGGCCCCTATTGGCCAGTTCATCCCGGGTCCGCTCTAAAGCTGAAACACACAGCGCAACGGCCAGGGTTGTGGGTTCGATTCCCACTGGGGTCACATACCAAAAAGGAAGGAAGTCATGTGGAGACCTGAGGTTCTGTGAAATGATCAAAGGGAAGTGTCTCTCTCACCTGTGGAGTTCTGTTGGATCTTGTCGTTCTTCTTTTTCCTCCACTTCCAGGGTTTAAAGATCTGTCCCAGACTGGCCAGTTTACTGTTCCTCCTGACGGGAGGGGTCAGCACCCCCGACACCACACCCTCTGGAGCGCCTGCACCCCGCTGCTGTTCCATCACTGAGAGGAGAGGAGAGGGGAGAGGGGAGAGGGGCGGGAGAGAGGAGAGGAGAGGAGAGGTGAGGAGAGGAGAGGAGAGGAGAGGAGAGGAGAGGAGAGGAGAGGAGAGGAGAGGAGAGGAGAGGAGAGGAGAGGAGAGGAGAGGAGAGGAGAGGAGAGGAGAGGAGAGGAGAGGAGAGAGAGAGAGAGAGAGAGAGAGAGGGGAGAGGAGAGGAGAGGGGGAGAGGAGAGGAGAGGGGAGAGGGGATGGGTAGACGAGAGGAGAGGAGAGGAGAGGAGAGGAGAGGAGAGGAGAGGAGAGGAGAGGAGAGGAGAGGAGAGGAGAGGAGAGGTTCTGAGTTAACAACACAGCATACAACACAGATTAACCCACAGGAATGACAGCGAAATATGTGTCTGTAGTATGGACTCAACTGCATAATTAATTATGGATAAATTGCAGACCGCAATTCATTCCTGATATCAGGAAACACCCATTTATTGGTCAGTTCCGGTGTTAAGAGACGGTGGTTTCTGGACACAGATGATTTGATTACATGGCAGGTTAGAATAATTTATGTGCCATGATAGAATAATTAACATTGGCAATTAACAGTACAGTAACACACTGATAGTAGAATGGAGACTATACACACTGACAGTAGACTGGAGACTATACACACTGACAGTAGAATGGAGACTATACACACTGACAGTAGACTGGAGACTATACACACTGACAGTAGACTGGAGACTATACAGACTGACAGTAGACTGGAGACTATACAGACTGACAGTAGACTGAAGACTATACACACTGACAGTAGAATGGAGACTATACACACTGACAGTAGACTGGAGACTGTACACACTGAGGGTAGACTGGAGACTATACACACTGACAGTAGAATGGAGACTATACACACTGACAGTAGAATGGAGACTATACACACCGAGGTGAACAACAGTGGCAGTCTGAATGTACAATAACAGTCTGAATGGGGGTTATCATAACAGTGTAGTAACAGTCTGAATGGGTGTTATCATAACAGTATAGTAACAGTCTGAATGGGTGTTATCATAACAGTATAGTAACAGTCTGAATGGGTGTTATCATAACAGTACAGTAACAGTCTGAATGGGTGTTATCATAACAGTACAGTAACAGTCTGAATGGGTGTTATCATAACAGTACAGTAACAGTCTGAATGGGTGTTATCATAACAGTATAGTAACAGTCTGAATGGGTGTTATCATAACAGCACAGTAACAGTCTGAATGGGGGTTATCATAACAGTACAGTAACAGTCTGAATGGGGGTTATCATAACAGTAAAGTAACAGTCTGAATGGGGGTTATCATAACAGTACAGTAACAGTCTGAATGGGGTTATCATAACAGTACAATAACAGTCTGAATGGGGTTATCACAACAGTACAGTAACAGTCTGAATGGGTGTTATCATAACAGTATAGTAACAGTCTGAATGGGTGTTATCATAACAGTACAGTAACGGTCTGAATGGGGGTTATCATAACAGTACAGTAACGGTCTGAATGGGGGTTATCATAACAGTACAGTAACAGTCTGAATGGGGGTTATCATAACAGTAAAGTAACAGTCTGAATGGGGGTTATCATAACAGTAAAGTAACAGTCTGAATGGGGGTTATCATAACAGTATAGTATCAGTCTGAATGGGGGTTATCATAACAGTAAAGTAACAGTCTGAATGGGGTTATCATAACAGTATAATAACAGTCTGAATGGGTGTTATCATAACAGTCTTTTTTTATTTTTTTTATTCACCTTTATTTAACCAGGTAGGCTAGTTGAGGACAAGTTCTCATTTACAACTGCGACCTGGCCAAGATAAAGCATAGCAGTGTGAACAGACAGCAACACAGAGTTACACATGGAGTAAACAATAAACAAATCAATAACACAGTAGAGAAAATGAAGAAAAAAATAGTCTATATACATTGTGTGCAAAAGGCATGAGGAGGTAGGTGAATAATTACAATTTAGCAGATTAACACTGGAGTGATAAATGATCAGATGGTCATGTGCAGGTAGAGATACTGGTGTGCAAAAGAGCAGAAAAGTAAATAAATAAAAACAGTATGGGGATGAGGTAGGTAAATTGGGTGTGCTATTTACCGATGGCCTATGTACAGCTGCAGCGATCGGTTAGCTGCTCAGATAGCAGATGTTTAAAGTTGGAGAGGGAGATAAAAGTCTCAAAATTCAGCGATTTTTGCAATTCGTTCTAGTCACAGGCAGCAGAGAACTGGAAGGAAAGGCGGCCAAATGAGGTGTTGGCTTTAGGGATGATCAGTGAGATACACCTGCTGGAGCGCGTACTACGGGTGGGTGTTGCCATCGTGACCAGTGAACTGAGATAAGGTGGAGCTTTACCTAGTATGGACTTGTAGATGACCTGGAGCCAGTGAGTCTGGCGACGAATATGTAGCGAGGACCAGCCGACTAGAGCATACAGGTCGCAGTGGTGGGTGGTATAAGGTGCTTTAGTAACAAAACGGATGGCACTGTGATAAACTGCATCCAGTTTGCTGAGTAGAGTATTGGACGCTATTTTGTAGATGACATCGCCGAAGTCGAGGATCGGTAGGATAGTCAGTTTTACTAGGGTAAGTTTGGCGGCGTGAGTGAAGGAGGCTTTGTTGCGGAATTGAAAGACGATTCTAGATTTGATTTTAGATTGAAGATGTTTGATATGAGTCTGGAAGGAGAGTTTACAGTCTAGCCAGACACCTAGGTACTTATAGATGTCCACATATTCTAGGTCGGAACTATCCAGGGTGGTGATGCTAGTCGGGCGTGCGGGTGCAGGCAGCATACGGTTGAAAAGCATGCATTTAGTTTTACTAGCGTTTAAGAGCAGTTGGAGGCCACGGAAGGAGTGTTGTATGGCATTGAAGCACGTTTGGAGGTTAGATAGCACAGTGTCCAAGGAAGGGCCAGAAGTATACAGAATGGTGTCGTCTGCGTAGAGGTGGATCAGGGAATCGCCCGCAGCAAGAGCAACATCATTGATATATACAGATAAAAGAGTCGGCCCGAGAATTGAACCCTGTGGCACCCCCATAGAGACTGCCAGAGGCCCGGACAACAGGCCCTCCGATTTGACACACTGAACTCTGTCTGCAAAGTAGTTGGTGAACCAGGCAAGGCAGTCATTAGAAAAACCGAGGCTACTGAGTCTGCCGATAAGAATATGGTGATTGACAGAGTCGAAAGCCTTGGCCAGGTCGATTAAGACAGCTGCACAGTACTGTCTTTTATCAATGGCAGTTATGATATCATTTAGTACCTTGAGCGTGGCTGAGGTGCACCCGTGACCGCCTCGGAAACCAGATTGCACAGCGGAGAATTGGTGGGATTCGAGATGGTCAGTGATCTGTTTGTTGACTAGGCTTTCGAAGACCTTAGATAGGCAGGGCAGGATGGATATAGGTCTGTAACAGTTTGGGTCCAGGGTGGCTCTCCCTTTGAAGAGGGGGATGACTGCGGCAGCTTTCCAATCATTGGGGATCTCAGACGATATGAAAGAGAGGTTGAACAGGCTGGTAATAGGGGTTGCGACAATGGCAGCGGATAGTTTCAGAAATAGAGGGTCCAGATTGTCAAGACCAGCTGATTTGTACGAGTCCAGGTTTTGCAGCTCTTTCAGAACATCTGCTATCTGGATTTGGGTAAAGGAGAAGCTGGGGAGGCTTGGGCGAGTAGCTGCGGGGGGGGGCGGAGCTGTTGGCCGAGGTTGGAGGAAGGCATGGCCAGCCGTTGAGAAATGCTTGTTGAAGTTTTCGATTATCATGGATTTATCAGTGGTAACCGTGTTACCTAGCCTCAGTGCAGTGGGCAGCTGGGAGGAGGTGCTCTTGTTCTCCATGGACTTTACAGTATCCCAGAACTTTTTGGAGTTAGAGCTACAGGATGCAAATTTCTGCTTGAAAAAACTGGCCTTTGCTTTCCTGACTGACTGCGTGTATTGGTTCCTGACTTCCCTGAACAGTTGCATATCGCGGGGACTATTCGATGCTATTGCAGTCCTCCACAGGATGTTTTTGTGCTGGTCGAGGGCAGTCAAGTCTGGAGTGAACCAAGGGCTATATCTGTTCTTAGTTCTGCATTTTTTGAACGGAGCATGCTTATCTAAGATGGTGGAAGTTACTTTTAAAGAATGACCAGGCATCCTCAACTGACGGGATGAGGTCAATATCCTTCCAGGATACCCGGGCCAGGTCGATTAGAAAGGCCTGCTCACAGAAGTGTTTTAGGCAGCGTTTGACAGTGATGAGGGATGGTTGTTTGACTGCGGATCCATAGCGGATACAGGCAATGAGGCAGTGATCGCTGAGATCCTGATTGAAGACAGCGGAGGTGTATTTGGAGGGCCAGTTGGTCAGGATAATGTCTATATGAGGGTGCCCTTGTTTACCGATTTAGGGTTGTACCTGGTGGGGTCCTTGATGATTTGTGTGAGATTGAGGGCATCTAGCTTAGAGTGTAGGACTGCCGGGGTGTTAAGCATATCCCAGTTTAGGTCACCTAACAGAACAAACTCTGAAGCTAGATGGGTGGTGATCCATTCGCAAATGTAACCAGGGCACAGCTGGGAGCTGAGGGGGGTCGGTAGCAGGCGGCAACAGTGAGAGACTTATTTCTGGAGAGAGTCATTTTTAAAATTAGTAGTTCGAACTGTTTGGGTATGGACCCGGAAAGTATGACATTACTTTGCAGGCTATCTCTGCAGTAGACTGCAACTCCGCCCCCTTTGGCAGTTCTATCTTGACGGAAAATGTTATAGTTGGGTATGGAAATCTCAGAATTTTTGGTGGCCTTCCTAAGCCAGGATTCAGACACTGCAAGTACATCAGGGTTAGCAGAGTGTGCTAAAGCAGTGAGTAAAACAAACTTAGGGAGGAGGCTTCTGATGTTGACATGCATGAAACCAAGGCTTTTTCAATCACAGAAGTCAACAAATGAGGGTGCCTGGGGACATGCAAGGCCTGGGTTTACCTCCACATCACCCGAGGAACAAAGGAGGAGTAGTATGAGGGTGCGGCTAAAGGCAATCAAAACTGGTCGCCTAGAGCGTTGGGGACAAAGAAAAAAAGGAGCAGATTTCTGGGCATGGTAGAATATATTCAGGGCATAATGCGCAGACAGGGGTATGGTGGGGTGCGGGTACAGCGGAGGTAAGCCCAGGCACTGGGTGATGATAAGAGAGGTTGTATCTCTGGACATGCTGGTTGTCATGGGTGAGGTCACCGCATGTGTGGGAGGTGGTACAAAGGAGGTATCAGAGGTATGAAGAGTGGAACTAGGGGCTCCATAGTAAACTAAAACAATGATAACTAACCTGAACAACAGTATACAAGGCATATTGATATTTGAGTGAGACATACAGCGAGGCATAAAGTAATCGCAGGTGTTGATTGGGAGAGCTAGCTAAAACAACAGGTGAGACAACAACAGCTCATCAGCTAACACAACAACAGCAGGTAAAATGGCGATGACTAGGCAGCGAGGGTCGGATTAACTATACACAGAGCCTGAGTTCGCGGCTGGGGCCGACAGATAAAAAAATAAATGAACAGAATGGAGTACCGTGATTAATGGACAGTCCAGCAGGCATCAGCTATGTAGCCAAGTGATCATAGTGTCCAGAGGGCAGCACAGTAACAGTCTGAATGGGGTTATCATAACAGTGAAGTAACAGTCTGAATGGGGTTATCACAACAGTATAGTAACAGTCTGAATGGGGGTTATCATAACAGTACAGTAACAGTCTGAATGGGGGTTATCATAACAGTATAGTAACAGTCTGAATGGGGGTTATCATAACATTACAGTTACAGTCTGAATGGGGTTTATCATAACAGTAAAGTAACAGTCTGAATGGGGTTATCACAACAGTATAGTAACAGTCTGAATGGGGGTTATCATAACAGTACAGTAACAGTCTGAATGGGGGTTATCATAACAGTATAGTAACAGTCTGAATGGGGGTTATCATAACAGTATAGTAACGGTCTGAATGGGGTTATCATAACAGTATAGTAACAGTCTGAATGGGGTTATCATAACAGTATAGTAACAGTCTGAATGGGGGTTATCATAACAGTACAGTAACAGTCTGAATGGGGGTTATCATAACAGTACAGTAACAGTCTGAATGGGGGTTATCATAACAGTACAGTATCAGTCTGAATGGGGGTTATCATAACAGTATAGTAACAGTCTGAATGGGGGTTATCATAACAGTATAGTAACAGTCTGAATGGGGGTTATCATAACATTACAGTAGCAGTCTGAATGGGGGTTATCATAACAGTACAGTAACAGTCTGAATGGGGGTTATCATAACATTACAGTAGCAGTCTGAATGGGGGTTATCATAACAGTACAGTAACAGTCTGAATGGGGGTTATCATAACAGTACAGTAACAGTCGCAAACTGAATGGGCTGTAGGTATTCACCTGTGTTTTGGTTGATCCTGTCACGTGATCTGAATTTTAACCTGTTTTTTTGTTGTTGACCTTTTTATAATCAAACTGGCCACATGTCTTTTCCTGTCCCACGGTCCAGCACCATCCTCAGACAAGTGCTTAACATTTTTTTTTTGTTTAAATACATTTTAAAAATCCAGGTCATGTGACATGGTAGGCCCTAGCTAAAGCACACTAACCACTAACTACTATTAAAACGGTCGTACAACAGGGGTAGTGTGGAATCCAGGTCACGCCTGCAGCCTGTACATTGTTCCTATGGTTACTACACTCCGGGGGGTCAGAGCCCTCCCTGTTGCCATGGTGACAGCGCTACTGTTGATGCTGCAGCGTAGGCAGCCCCCTTGCAGGCAGAGAGAAGCACAGCGGCATGACAAATACACACACACATAGGCACACACACATAGGCACACACACATAGGCACACACACATAGGCACACACACACAAACACATAGGCACACACACACACATAGGCACAAACACACACACAGGCACACACACACACAAACACACACACAGGCACACACACACACACACACACACACACACACACACACACACACACAAACACGGCAGGCAGATTGAGAAGCAGGAGGAACTAGTCTGCTGCTGTTGCCAACCAGATATTAACCAATCACAGCCTGGCTATACATTATGCAGGAGAGGAATCCCTTTAATGTATTTTCATCTGACAGCCTGAATAGAGGAAGGAAGATGTCTGACTCTTGGGTTTCAGTAGAGGAAGATGTCTGACTCTTGGGTTTCAGTAGAGGAAGATGTCTGACTCTTGGGTTTCAGTAGAGGAAGATGTCTGACTGTTGGGTTTCAATAGAGGAAGGAAGATGTCTGACTCTTGGGTTTCAGTAGAGGAAGGAAGATGTCTGACTGTTGGGTTTCAGTAGAGGAAGGAAGATGTCTGACTCTTGGGTTTCAGTAGAGGAAGGAAGATGTCTGACTGTTGGGTTTCAGTAGAGGAATGAAGATGTCTGACTCTTGGGTTTTAGTAGAGGAAGGAAGATGTCTGACTCTTGGGTTTTAGTAGAGGAAGGAAGATGTCTGACTGTTGGGTTTCAGTAGAGGAAGGAAGATGTCTGACTCTTGGGTTTCAGTAGAGGAAGGAAGATGTCTGACTGTTGGGTTTCAGTAGAGGAAGGAAGATGTCTGACTCTTGGGTTTTAGTAGAGGAAGGAAGATGTCTGACTGTTGGGTTTCAGTAGAGGAAGGAAGATGTCTGACTGTTGCGTTTCAGTAGAGGAAGGAAGATGTCTGACTGTTGGGTTTCAGTAGAGGAATGAAGATGTCTGACTCTTGGGTTTCAGTAGAGGAAGGAAGATGTCTGACTGTTGGGTTTCAGTAGAGGAAGGAAGATGTCTGACTGTTGCGTTTCAGTAGAGGAAGGAAGATGTCTGTTGGGTTTCAGTAGAGGAAGATGTCTGACTGTTGGGTTTCAGTAGAGGAAGGAAGATGTCTGACTGTTGGGTTTCAGTAGAGGAAGGAAGATGTCTGACTGTTGGGTTTCAGTAGAGGAAGGAAGATGTCTGACTGTCGGGTTTCAGTAGAGGAAGGAAGATGTCTGACTGTCGGGTTTCAGTAGAGGAAGGAAGATGTCTGACTGTTGCGTTTCAGTAGAGGAAGGAAGATGTCTGTTGGGTTTCAGTAGAGGAAGATGTCTGACTGTTGGGTTTCAGTAGAGGAAGGAAGATGTCTGACTGTTGGGTTTTAGTAGAGGAAGGAAGATGTCTGACTCTTGGGTTTCAGTAGAGGAAGGAAGATGTCTGACTGTTGGGTTTCAGTAGAGGAAGGAAGATGTCTGACTGTTGGGTTTCAGTAGAGGAAGGAAGATGTCTGACTGTTGGGTTTCAGTAGAGGAAGGAAGATGTCTGACTGTTTGGTTTCACTAGAGGAAGGAAGATGTCTGACTGGAATGACAGGCCTGTGACATGTAAATATACCTAGGCCTATTTCATAGGCCAGCATTACCCAGACTACTTTGCAGTTTACAGCAATATCATGCAAACACAAACAACCTTCACAGACTGACAGCGACAAAAACAACACACACACACAGACAGCGAAAGAAACAACACACACACACACACTTTCACTACTTTGCAGTTATCACATTATCTCCACTGACAAGCGCATTACCAGACACTGAATCAGCCTCGTGGGACTCATTTAGATCTCTCTCTCTCTCTCTCTCTCTCTCTCTCTCTGTCTCTCTGTCTCTCTGTCTCCCTCCCTCCTCTCTCTCCATCCTTCTCCCTCCCTCCTTCTCCCTCCTCTCTCTCCCTCCTTCTCCCTTACTCTCTCTCCCTCCTTCTCCCTCCTCTCTCCCTCCTTCTCCCTCCTCTCTCTCCCTTCTTCTCCCTTACTCTCTCTCCCTCGCTCACTCTCTTTCTCTCTCTCTCTCCCTCCTTCTCCCTGTCCCTGTCTCCCACCCTCTCATCTCTCTCTCCCTCTCCCTCTCCCTCTCCCTCTCTCTCTCTCCCTCCTTCCCCCTGTCCCTGTCTCCCACCCTCTCATCTCCCTCTCCCTCTCACTCCTTCTCCCACTCACTCCTTCTCCCACTCTCTCTCTCTCACTGAGATATGATAAACACACACTGCAATGCATTCCCTGGCCCGGCCAGACTGGCTATTTAACACATCTTTACAATCCAACCACCTAACCTAGACAAGACATTACACACAGTAAGCACTCATATACCTACATTTACTGTACCTTCCAATCAGTCCAATGAATAGACGAGGACAGGGTCTCGTCTGTAGTCAGAGGACTGAGTAAATCCTGAACGAGGCAGTTAACCCACTGTTCCTAGGCCGTCATTGAAAATAAGAATTTGTTCTTAACTGACTTGACTAGTTAAATAAAGGTAAAAAAATAAAAATAAAATAATAATTCAATCCTGTACCCTCGTCACAGAAAGAGAGGAACAGAGAAGAGGAAAATAGAGGAATGGAGAGGAGGAGAGGGCAGTCAGAGGACTGAGTTAATCCTGTACCCTCGTCAAGGGAGGAGAGGATCGGAGAGCAGAGGGTAGTCGGAGGACTGAGTGAATCCTGTACCGTCGTCACAGGAAGAAAGGAACGGAGAGGGCAGTCAGAGGACCCTCGTCACAGAGCCAACAGAGCCAACGTACTCAGCAGAATCAGTCAGTCCCAAGAAGACGAGGCTGTTTATTCCACCGTGTAACGCAGTCTGCTACATCATCCCCCCCCCAACAACCTACTACAAGCCTACTGCTGCTCCGATCTGTCTGCCTGCCCCGCCCCTCTCAGCCACATGGACCAGATGCCAGTCAACATCCATTAGATTTAAGATACATTCAAAACTGAGTTTTGACATACTAATAACATTTGACATATTTGAATAAAATGCAAATGAATTACTAAAAAAATCATACAATGTGATTTTCTGGATTTTTGTTTTAGATTCTGTCTCTCACAGTTGAAGTGTACCTATGATAAAAAATTACAGACCTCTACATGCTTTGTAAGTGGGAAAACCTGCAAAATCGTCAGTGTATCAAATACTTGTTCTCCCCACTGTAAATACTGTACTCTATACCATCTACTGCATCTTGCCTGTGCCGTTCGGCCATCACCCTTCCATATATTTATAAGTACATATTCTTATTCCACCCCTTTAGATGTGTGTGTATTAGGTAGTTGTTGGGGAATTGTTAGATTACTTACTAGATATTGCTGCACTGTCGGGAACTAGAAGCACAATAATTTTTGCTACACTCACAATAACATCTGCTAACCATGTGTAGGTGACAAATAACGTTTTATTTTAAATGACACTTCCATTTAAGTATGTGTTGTACAATGAGTTACTATGGGCTATAGGGATGTGTTATACAGTGAGTTACTATGGGCTATAGGGATGTGTTATACAGTGAGTTACTATGGGCTATAGGGATGTGTTATACAGTGAGTTACTATGGGCTATAGGGATGTGTTATACAGTGAGTTACTATGGGCTATAGGGATGTGTTATACAGTGAATTACTATGGGCTATAGGGATGTGTTATACAGTGAGTTTCAGTGAGTTGCTATGGGCTATAGGGATGTGTTATACAGTGAGTTACTATGGGCTATAGGGATGTGTTATACAGTGAGTTACTATGGGCTATAGGGATGTGTTATACAGTGAGTTTCAGTGAGTTACTATGGGCTATAGGGATGTGTTATACAGTGAGTTACTATGGGCTATAGGGATGTGTTATACAGTGAGTTTCAGTGAGTTTCTATGGGCTATAGGGATGTGTTATACAGTGAGTTATTATGGGCTATAGGGATGTGTTATACAGTGAGTTACTATGGGCTATAGGGATGTGTTATACAGTGAATTACTATGGGCTATAGGGATGTGTTATACAGTGAGTTTCAGTGAGTTGCTATGGGCTATAGGGATGTGTTATACAGTCAGTTACTATGGGCTATAGGGATGTGTTATACAGTGAGTTACTATGGGCTATAGGGATGTGTTATACAGTGAGTTACAGTGAGTTACTATGGGCTATATGGATGTGTTATACAGTGAGTTACTATGGGCTATAGGGATGTGTTATAGCCAAAGGTCCTAAATTTAAAATCAAAAGTTAACCACCCTCGCCCCCCACCACGGTATGACCATCTTAAAACAACCCCCCCCCCCCCCCTTAGAACAACCCCCCCAACAGCTTAGACTTTTATAGGTTAAACCTGAGTATTAGCAGAACAAATCCCACACAACTACAAGATCATCATTCATTGTTTTGGTTTTCTAGACTCTCTCTAGTATAGTAGTATAGTACACTATAGTATAGTATAGTACACTACAGTATAGTACACTATAATATAGTATAGTACACTACAGCAGTACAGTACACTGTGGTATAGTATAGTCCTATACACTATAGTACACTACACTATAGTACAGTATAGTACACTATAGTACAGTACAGTATAGTACAGTACAGTATAGTACACTACAGTACACTGTAGTACAGTATAGTGCAGTATAGTACAGTACACTGTAGTGAACTACAGTACACTGCAGTACAGCATATTATAGTACAGTATAGTACACTATAGTACAGTACAGTATACTACACCATATCATAGTACAGTATAGTACAATATAGTACACCATAGTACACTATAGTACACTACATTACACTACAGTATAGTACAATATAGTACACTATAGTGTAGTGCACTACAGTTTAGTATACTATAGCACAGTATAGTACACTGCAGTATAGTACACTACATAATAGTACACTATAGTACAGTATAGTACACTATGGTATAGTACACTACAGTACAGTACACTATAGTACATGATTGTACACTATAGCTCTATAGTACAGTTTAGTACACTATAGTACACTACAGTACACCATAGTACAGTATAGCACAGTGTAGTACACTACAGCACAGTACAGTATAGTACACTATACTACAGTATTTTACAGTTTAGTACACTACAATATAGTACACTACGGTACAGTATAGTACACTATAGTACAGTATAATACACTATAGTACACTACAGTACAGTATAGTTAATGATTGTACAATACAGTATAGTACACGATAGTACATGATTGTACACTATAGTACAGTATAGTACAGTATAGTACAGTATAGTACAGTATAGTACACTATAGTACATGGTTGTACACTATAGTACAGTATAATACACTATAGTACACGATTGTAAACTACAGTACAGTATAGTACACTATAGTACATGATTGTACACTATAGTACAGTACAGACACTTCAGCCTATCAATAATGCCTGCATAATGCAGTTAGGCCGTGGTTGCAGTAGGCAGGGTAATCAATGCTAAATCACTTTCTGCAAATCCCTGTTTACCAGTTGTACTGCAGATCAGACTTAATCTTCTGTTGATGTAGGGGCTCTCCTCTCCTCTCCCCCCAGACATCAGTGGTTTATTGATCCTATCTAATAAAGGAGTGTAAATACTGAATGAGATTCGTTCCATGTTGAGAGTCTCAACCTCTCAGCCTGTCAGCCTCTCAGCCTGTCAGCCACTCAGCCACTCAGCCTGTCAGCCTCTCAGCCTGTCAGCCACTCAGCCTCTCAGCCTGTCAGCCTGTCAGCCACTCAGCCACTCAGCCTGTCAGCCACTCAGCCACTCAGCCTCTCAGCCTCTCAGCCTGTCAGCCTCTCAGCCACTCAGCCACTCAGCCTGTCAGCCTCTCAGCCTGTCAACCTCTCAGCCTGTCAGCCTCTCAGCCTCTCAGCCCCTCAGCCTGTCAGCCTCTCAGCCTGTCAGCCTCTCAGCCACTCAGCCACTCAGCCTCTCAGCCTGTCAGCCTCTCAGCCTGTCAACCTCTCAGCCTGTCAGCCTCTCAGCCACTCAGCCACTCAGCCTCTCAGCCTGTCAGCCTCTCAGCCTCTCAGCCTGTCAACCTCTCAGCCTGTCAGCCTCTCAGCCTCTCAGCCACTCAGCCTCTCAGCCTCTCAGCCTCTCAGCCTGTCAGCCTTTCAGCCTGTCAGCCTCTCAGCCTGTCAGCCTCTAAACCACTCAGCCTCTCAGCCTTTCAGCCTGTCAGCCACTCAGCCTGTCAGCCACTCAGCCACACAGCCTCTCAGCCTTAGCCACTCAGCCACTCAGCCACTCAGCCTGTCAGCCTCTCGGCCTGTCAGTCTCATAGCCACTCAGCCTCTCAGCCTGTCAGCCTCTCAGCCTGTCAGCCACTCAGCCACTCAGCCTCTCAGCCTGTCAGCCACTCAGCCACTCAGCCTCTCAGCCTCTCAGCCTCTCAGCCTCTCAGCCTCTCAGTCTGTCAGCCTCTCAGTCTGTCAGCCACTCAGCCTCTCAGCCTCTCAGCCACTCAGCCACTCAGCCACTCAGCCACTCAGCCACTCAGCCTCTCAGCCACTCAGCCACTCAGCCACTCAGCCACTCAGCTACTCAGCCTCTCAGCTTCTCAGCCTGTCAGCCACTCAGCCACTCAGCCTCTCAGCCACTCAGCCACTCAGCCACTCAGCCACTCAGCCACTCAGCCTCTCAGTCACTCAGCCTCTCAGCCTGTCAGCCTCTCAGCCTCTCAGCCTCTCAGCCTGTCAGGCTCTCAGCCTCTCAGTCTCTCAGTCTGTCAGCCTCTCAGTCTGTCAGCCACTCAGCCTCTCAGCCACTCAGCCTCTCAGCCTCTCAGCCACTCAGCCACTCAGCCACTCAGCCTCTCAGCCACTCAGCCACTCAGCCACTCAGACTGTCAGCCACTCAGCCTCTCAGCCTGTCAGCCTGTCAGCCTGTCAGCCACTCAGCCACTCAGCCTCTCAGCCACTCAGCCACTCAGCCACTCAGCCACTCAGCCTCTCAGTCACTCAGCCTCTCAGCCTCTCAGCCACTCAGCCTGTCAGCCTCTCAGCCTGTCAGCCTCTCAGCCTCTCAGCCTCTCAGCCTCTCTGCCTCTCTGCCTCTCAGCCACTCAGCCTCTCAGTCCCATCACTCAGAAAACAGGCTGTGGTCAGAGTCCGACCACGTCACAAATGGCACCCTATTCCCTTTATATAGTGTTGACCAGATCCCATAGGGCTACATAGAGATCCCATAGGGCTACATAGAGATCCCATAGGGCTACATAGAGATCCCATAGGGCTACATAGAGATCCCATAGGGCTACATAGAGATCCCATAGGGCTACATAGAGATCCCATAGTGCTACATAGAGATCCCATAGGGCTACATAGAGATCCCATAGGGCTACATAGAGATCCCATAGGGCTACATAGAGATCCCATATTGCTACATAGAGAATAGGTTAGCCTGTAGCATTTCGCTACACTCGCATTAACATCTGCTAACCATGTGTATGTGACAAATAAAATTTGATTTGATTTGATTTGAGGTTACCGTTTGGGATGCAGCCCGTGTTCTCTAACAGGTCTGGACCACAGAGAGCGAGGCGTTTCCCCAAACCATGTTCTCTAACAGGTCTGGACCACGGAGAGCGAGGTGTTTCCCCAAACCATGTTCTCTAACAGGTCTGGACCACAGAGAGCGAGGTGTTTCCCCAAACCATGTTCTCTAACAGGTCTGGACCACAGAGAGGGAGGTGTTTCCCCAAACCATGTTCTCTAACAGGTCTGGACCACAGAGAGCGAGGTGTTTCCCCAAACCATGCTCTCTAACAGGTCTGGACGACAGAGAGCGAGGTGTTTCCCCAAACCATGTTCTCTAACAGGTCTGGCCCACAGAGAGCGAGGTGTTTCCCCAAACCATGTTCTCTAACAGGTCTGGACCACAGAGAGCGAGGTGTTTCCCCAAACCATGTTCTCTAACAGGTCTGGACCACAGAGAGTGAGGTGTTTCCCCAAACCATGTTCTCTAACAGGTCTGGACCACAGAGAGTGAGGTGTAAAATCTCATGCTTCACAGAGTCATGGCTAAACGATGACAATACCAACATACAGCTGGCTGGTTATACGATGTACCGGCAGGTTAGAACAGCAGCGTCTGGTAAATCAAGGGGCGGTGGGCTATGTATTTTTGTAAACAACAGCTGGTGGACGATATCTCAGGAAGTCTCGAGCTATTGCTCGCCTGAGGTAGAGTTTCTCATGATAAGAGAATACAGATGAAAACCTTCCGAGAGAGTTTTCTTTCATCTGTATTCTTTGTAGCTGTTTACATACCACCACAGTCAGAGGCTGGCATTAAGACAGCATTGAATGAGCTGTATTCCACTATAAGCAAACAGGAAAACGCTCCCCAGAGGCGGCGCTCCTAGTGGCCGGGGACTTTAATGCAGGGAAACTTAAATCAGTTGAACCTAATTTCTATCAGCATGTTAAATGTTCAACCAGAGGGGGAAAAAACTCCAGACCACCTTTACTCCACACAGGGACGCATACAAAGCTCTCCCTCCAGACCACCTTTACTCCACACAGGGACGATTACAAAGCTCTCCCTCTAGACCACCTATACTCCTCAGACAGAGACGTGTACAAAGCTCTCCCTCACCCTCCATTTGGCAAATCTGACCATAACTATATATTCCTGATTCCTGCTAACAAGCAAAAATTAAAGCAGGAAGCACCAGTGACTTGATCAATAAAAAACTGGTCAGATGAAGCATGTGCTAAGCTACAGGACTGTTTTGCACAGACCGGAATATGTTTCCTGGATTCCTCAGATAGCATTGAGGAGTACATCACATCAGTCACTGGCTTCGTCAATAAGTGCATCGATGACGTTGTTCCCACAGTGACTGTACGTACATACCCCAACCAGAAGCCATGAATTACAGGAAACATCCGCACTGAGCTAATGGCTAGAGCTGCCGCTTTCAAGGAGCGGGACTCCAACCCGGAAGCTTATAAGAAATTCCGCTATGCCCTCTGACGAACCCTTCAAATAGGCAAAGCATCAATACAGGACAAAGATCGAATCGTACTACATAGGCTCTGCCGCTCATCGGATGTGGCAGGGCTGGCAAACCATTACAGACTACATGTGGAAGCACAGCCAAGAGCTGCCCAGTGACAAGAGCCTACCAGATGAGCTAAACTACTTCTATGCTCGCTTCGAGGCAAGTAACACTGAAACATGCAGCTGTTCCGGAAGACTGTGTGATCACGCTCTCCGCAGCCGGTATGAGTAAGACCTTTAAACAGGTCAACATTCACAAGGCCGCAGGGCCAGATGGATTATCAGGACGTGTACTTAGAGTATGCGCTGACCAACTGACAACATGTTTTAAGCAGACCACCATAGTGCCTGTGCCCAAGAACACTAAGGTAACCCGCCTAAATGACTACCGACCCGTAGAACTCATGTCTGTAGCCATGAAATGCTTTGAAAGGCTGGTCATTGCTCACATCAACACCATTATCTCAGAAACCCTAGACCCACTCCGATTTACATGCCGCCCAAACAGATCCACAGATGATGCCATCTCTATTACACTCCACACTGCCCTTTTCACCTGGACAAAAGGAACACCTATGTGAGAATGCTGTTCATTGACTACAGCTCAGCGTTCAACACCAACATGCCCTCAAAGCGCATCAATAAGCTAAGGACCCTGGGACTAAACACCTCCCTCTGCAACTCTCCTAGATTTCCTGATGGGCCGCCCCCAGGTGGTAAGGGTAGGTAACAACACAGCTGTTCTGTGAAGGGAGTAGTACACAGCGTTGTACGAGATCTTCAGTTTCTTGGCAATTTCTCACATGGAATAGCCTTCATTTCTCAGAACATAGACTGACGAGTTTCAGAAGAAAGTTCTTTGTTTCTGGACATTTTGAGCCTGTAATCAAACTCACAAATGGTGATGCTTCAGATACTCAACTAGTCTAAAAAAGGCCAGTTTTATTGCTTCCTAATTAATCATCAGAACAACAGTTTTCAGCTGTGCTAACATAATTGCAAAAGGGTTTTCTAATGATCAATTAGCCTTTTAAAATTATAAACTTGGATTAGCTAACACAACGTGCCATTGCAACACAGGAGTGATGGTTGCTGATAATGGGCCTCTGTACGCCTATGTAGATATTCCATCAAAAATCAGCCTTTTTCATGCTACAATAGTCATTTACAACATTAGCAATGCCTACACTGTACTTCTGAATCATTTTTTGTTATTTTAATGGACAAAAATGTGCTTTATTATAATTTTTTTTAATGACATTTCTCAGTGACACCAAGCTTTTAACAGTAGTGTACTTCAGTCTGAGACTTCTTCCATTTAAGTAATTTGTGGTGATGTAAAACATGAGGGGTGTGAAATGTGTGATAGGATCATCTCAGAGTATCTAACAGTAGTGTACAGTAGGTAAACATTTGTTGTGCGGGTTGACTGGCAGAAGTTTGGGGAGGACAAAAATATATATAAATAGGGAAAATAGCTAACTTCCTGCTATTCTACACATTTTGCCATGTGGCTGAGAAGAAATATGTGTGGCCTAGGCTGGACATTTGGCAATGTGGTTGGGTAGCCAGACAACCACCATCTGTCAAGATTGTGCATCTCAAATGACACTCTATTCCTCACAGACTAGTGAAGTATTTTTTAAGAAAAAATTAAGAAAAATGAGTTCATGTGATGTAAATCTCTATCCCCACCACTAGATGGACAGAGAGTAGAGGACATGTTAAACATCTCTATCCCCACCACTAGATGGACAGAGAGTAGAGGACATGTTAAACATCTCTATCCCCACCACTAGATGGATAGAGAGTAGAGGACATGTTAAACATCTCTGTCCCCACCACTAGATGGATAGAGAGTAGAGGACATGTTAAACGTCTCTGTCCCCACCACTAGATGGATGGAGAGTAGAGGACATGTTAAACATCTCTATCCCCACCACTAGATGGACAGAGAGTAGAGGACATGTTAAACATCTCTATCCCCACCACTAGATGGACAGAGAGTAGAGGACATGTTAAACATCTCTATCCCCACCACTAGATGGACGGAGAGTAGAGGACATGTTAAACATCTCTATCCCCACCACTAGATGGATAGAGAGTAGAGGACATGTTAAACATCTCTATCCCCACCACTAGATGGATAGAGAGTAGAGGACATGTTAAACATCTCTATCCCCACCACTAGATGGACAGAGAGTAGAGGACATGTTAAACATCTCTATCCCCACCACTAGATGGATAGAGAGTAGAGGACATGTTAAACATCTCTATCCCCACCACTAGATGGACAGAGAGTAGAGGACATGTTAAACATCTCTATCCCCACCACTAGATGGATGGAGAGTAGAGGACATGTTAAACATCTCTATCCCCACCACTAGATGGACAGAGAGTAGAGGACATGTTAAACATCTCTGTCCCCACCACTAGATGGATGGAGAGTAGAGGACATGTTAAACATCTCTATCCCCACCACTAGATGGACGGAGAGTAGAGGACATGTTAAACATCTCTATCCCCACCACTAGATGGACAGAGAGTAGAGGACATGTTAAACATCTCTATCCCCACCACTAGATGGATAGAGAGTAGAGGACATGTTAAACATCTCTATCCCCACCACTAGATGGACAGAGAGTAGAGGACATGTTAAACATCTCTATCCCCACCACTAGATGGACAGAGAGTAGAGGACATGTTAAACATCTCTATCCCCACCACTAGATGGACGGAGAGTAGAGGACATGTTAAACATCTCTATCCCCACCACTAGATGGACAGAGAGTAGAGGACATGTTAAACATCTCTATCCCCACCACTAGATGGACAGAGAGTAGAGGACATGTTAAACATCTCTATCCCCACCACTAGATGGATGGAGAGTAGAGGACATGTTAAACATCTCTGTCCCCACCACTAGATGGATGGAGAGTAGAGGACATGTTAAACATCTCTATCCCCACCACTAGATGGATGGATAGTAGAGGACATGTTAAACATCTCTATCCCCACCACTAGATGGACAGAGAGTAGAGGACATGTTAAACATCTCTATCCCCACCACTAGATGGATGGATAGTAGAGGACATGTTAAACATCTCTATCCCCACCACTAGATGGACAGAGAGTAGAGGACATGTTAAACATCTCTATCCCCACCACTAGATGGATGGATAGTAGAGGACATGTTAAACATCTCTATCCCCACCACTAGATGGACAGAGAGTAGAGGACATGTTAAACATCTCTATCCCCACCACTAGATGGATAGAGAGTAGAGGACATGTTAAACATCTCTATCCCCACCACTAGATGGATGGATAGTAGAGGACATGTTAAACATCTCTGTCCCCACCACTAGATGGATGGAGAGTAGAGGACATGTTAAACATCTCTGTCCCCACCACTAGATGGATAGAGAGTAGAGGACATGTTAAACATCTCTATCCCCACCACTAGATGGACGGAGAGTAGAGGACATGTTAAACATCTCTATCCCCACCACTAGATGGATAGAGAGTAGAGGACATGTTAAACATCTCTATCCCCACCACTAGATGGACAGAGAGTAGAGGACATGTTAAACATCTCTATCCCCACCACTAGATGGATGGAGAGTAGAGGACATGTTAAACATCTCTGTCCCCACCACTAGATGGATAGAGAGTAGAGGACATGTTAAACATCTCTATCCCCACCACTAGATGGACAGAGAGTAGAGGACATGTTAAACATCTCTATCCCCACCACTAGATGGATGGAGAGTAGAGGACATGTTAAACATCTCTGTCCCCACCACTAGATGGACAGAGAGTAGAGGACATGTTAAACATCTCTATCCCCACCACTAGATGGATGGAGAGTAGAGGACATGTTAAACATCTCTGTCCCCACCACTAGATGGATGGAGAGTAGAGGACATGTTAAACATCTCTGTCCCCACCACTAGATGGATAGAGAGTAGAGGACATGTTAAACATCTCTATCCCCACCACTAGATGGACAGAGAGTAGAGGACATGTTAAACATCTCTATCCCCACCACTAGATGGATGGAGAGTAGAGGACATGTTAAACATCTCTATCCCCACCACTAGATGGACAGAGAGTAGAGGACATGTTAAACATCTCTATCCCCACCACTAGATGGACAGAGAGTAGAGGACATGTTAAACATCTCTATCCCCACCACTAGATGGACAGAGAGTAGAGGACATGTTAAACATCTCTGTCCCCACCACTAGATGGACAGAGAGTAGAGGACATGTTAAACATCTCTGTCCCCACCACTAGATGGATGGAGAGTAGAGGACATGTTAAACATCTCTGTCCCCACCACTAGATGGACAGAGAGTAGAGGACATGTTAAACATCTCTATCCCCACCACTAGATGGATAGAGAGTAGAGGACATGTTAAACATCTCTATCCCCACCACTAGATGGACGGAGAGTAGAGGACATGTTAAACATCTCTATCCCCACCACTAGATGGACAGAGAGTAGAGGACATGTTAAACATCTCTATCCCCACCACTAGATGGACAGAGAGTAGAGGACATGTTAAACATCTCTATCCCCACCACTAGATGGACAGAGAGTAGAGGACATGTTAAACATCTCTATCCCCACCACTAGATGGATAGAGAGTACAGGACATGTTAAACATCTCTATCCCCACCACTAGATGGATAGAGAGTAGAGGACATGTTAAACATCTCTATCCCCACCACTAGATGGATAGAGAGTAGAGGACATGTTAAACATCTCTATCCCCACCACTAGATGGATAGAGAGTAGAGGACATGTTAAACATCTCTATCCCCACCACTAGATGGATGGAGAGTAGAGGACATGTTAAACATCTCTATCCCCACCACTAGATGGACGGAGAGTAGAGGACATGTTAAACATCTCTATCCCCACCACTAGATGGATAGAGAGTAGAGGACATGTTAAACATCTCTGTCCCCACCACTAGATGGACGGAGAGTAGAGGACATGTTAAACATCTCTATCCCCACCACTAGATGGATAGAGAGTAGAGGACATGTTAAACATCTCTATCCCCACCACTAGATGGACAGAGAGTAGAGGACATGTTAAACATCTCTGTCCCCACCACTAGATGGATGGAGAGTAGAGGACATGTTAAACATCTCTATCCCCACCACTAGATGGATAGAGAGTAGAGGACATGTTAAACATCTCTATCCCCACCACTAGATGGATAGAGAGTAGAGGACATGTTAAACATCTCTATCCCCACCACTAGATGGATGGAGAGTAGAGGACATGTTAAACATCTTTATCCCCACCACTAGATGGATAGAGAGTAGAGGACATGTTAAACATCTCTATCCCCACCACTAGATGGATGGATAGTAGAGGACATGTTAAACATCTCTATCCCCACCACTAGATGGATGGAGAGTAGAGGACATGTTAAACATCTCTATCCCCACCACTAGATGGATGGAGAGTAGAGGACATGTTAAACATCTCTATCCCCACCACTAGATGGATGGAGAGTAGAGGACATGTTAAACATCTCTATCCCCACCACTAGATGGATGGAGAGTAGAGGACATGTTAAACATCTCTGTCCCCACCACTAGATGGACAGAGAGTAGAGGACATGTTAAACATCTCTGTCCCCACCACTAGATGGATGGAGAGTAGAGGACATGTTAAACATCTCTATCCCCACCACTAGATGGATAGAGAGTAGAGGACATGTTAAACATCTCTATCCCCACCACTAGATGGATGGATAGTAGAGGACATGTTAAACATCTCTATCCCCACCACTAGATGGATAGAGAGTAGAGGACATGTTAAACATCTCTATCCCCACCACTAGATGGACAGAGAGTAGAGGACATGTTAAACATCTCTATCCCCACCACTAGATGGATAGAGAGTAGAGGACATGTTAAACATCTCTATCCCCACCACTAGATGGATAGAGAGTAGAGGACATGTTAAACATCTCTATCCCCACCACTAGATGGACAGAGAGTAGAGGACATGTTAAACATCTCTATCCCCACCACTAGATGGATAGAGAGTAGAGGACATGTTAAACATCTCTATCCCCACCACTAGATGGACAGAGAGTAGAGGACATGTTAAACATCTCTGTCCCCACCACTAGATGGACAGAGAGTAGAGGACATGTTAAACATCTCTGTCCCCACCACTAGATGGATAGAGAGTAGAGGACATGTTAAACATCTTTATCCCCACCACTAGATGGACAGAGAGTAGAGGACATGTTAAACATCTCTATCCCCACCACTAGATGGATAGAGAGTAGAGGACATGTTAAACATCTCTATCCCCACCACTAGATGGATAGAGAGTAGAGGACATGTTAAACATCTCTATCCCCACCACTAGATGGACAGAGAGTAGAGGACATGTTAAACATCTCTATCCCCACCACTAGATGGACAGAGAGTAGAGGACATGTTAAACATCTCTATCCCCACCACTAGATGGATGGAGAGTAGAGGACATGTTAAACATCTCTATCCCCACCACTAGATGGATAGAGAGTAGAGGACATGTTAAACATCTCTATCCCCACCACTAGATGGATAGAGAGTAGAGGACATGTTAAACATCTCTGTCCCCACCACTAGATGGATGGAGAGTAGAGGACATGTTAAACATCTCTATCCCCACCACTAGATGGATAGAGAGTAGAGGACATGTTAAACATCTCTGTCCCCACCACTAGATGGATGGAGAGTAGAGGACATGTTAAACATCTCTGTCCCCACCACTAGATGGACAGAGAGTAGAGGACATGTTAAACATCTCTATCCCCACCACTAGATGGATAGAGAGTAGAGGACATGTTAAACATCTCTATCCCCACCACTAGATGGATGGGTAGTAGAGGACATGTTAAACATCTCTATCCCCACCACTAGATGGATAGAGAGTAGAGGACATGTTAAACATCTCTATCCCCACCACTAGATGGATAGAGAGTAGAGGACATGTTAAACATCTCTATCCCCACCACTAGATGGACAGAGAGTAGAGGACATGTTAAACATCTCTATTGAGACTGCCAGAGGTCCGGACAACAGGCCCTCCGATTTTAGAGAAACCAAGGCTGTTGAGTCTGCCGATAAGAATACGGTGATTGACAGAGTCGAAAGCCTTGGCCAGGTCGATGCCGACGGCTGCACAGTACTGTTTTTTTTATCGATGGTGGTTATGATATCGTTTAGGACCTTGCTTCAGAGGCAAGCCAGCAGTGGGGTGCAGGGTGCTATGCACTTTACATGTTGAGTTTATATTTTTGTTCAGTGAAGCTGATCTATGGTGTAATCATTAGTCCAAACAGTAAACGAGAGTTTCTATTGGACAAATTCAGGTAGGTCCATCCCAGTTTCATTCACTTCCACTTAAGAAACATTTTGCAACAGAATAGGTAGAATGAATACACCCCTGATCACCCGCACACACAGTTCACTTTCATAGCGGCCACATACAAACAGCATGATCACTTTGCTCGTTGTATAATTCCTTCTAGCATCTATGTGCTCTCCTCCTCTCACTTTTACCTTTTGCAACGGCTGTCTGTGACCAGGCGCAAAACCCCCTTCAAGTCAAACCTTTATACCATAACCCCTAACCGCAACACAGTCTACATCATTGTCACCATATTAGCTAACCACATAGTCAACTAACACAATCCAATCCATTTGTACAATCACGCAATACAGTGTACAGCAAGCAGTTTAGCAGTTACAGCCCGGTGGCAATACATTTATAAAACCCAAAAGCTTACCTTGACTTGGAAGACTTTCAGTGTTGCACAGCCTTAGCCAGCTAGCTAATATAAATAACACAGCCTTAGCCAGCTAGCTAATATAAATAACACAGCCTTAGCCAGCTAGCTAATATAAATAACACAGCCTTAGCCAGCTAGCTAACATAAATAACACAGCCTTAGCCAGCTAGCTAATATAAATAACACAGCCTTAGCCAGCTAGCTAACATAAATAACACAGCCTTAGCCAGCTAGCTAATATAAATAACACAGCCTTAGCCAGCTAGCTAATATAAATAACACAGGAGAACCATGAGCCTCCAAGGTTTTGTATTGAAGTCAATACAGAAACTATCAGCAATGTGTGTAAATGACAGTAGGACCTGTTTTGGGATGTCAGTAGGACCTCCCAAAACAGGTCCTACTGTCATTTACACACATTGCTGATAGTTACCCACATATGCCAAAGAGTTATTTAGGTCAGCTCGGTGAGAGGCATTGAGTTGTAAGCTGCTTTTGCTGTTTGCTTGACTAATTTGAGATGGAAGGGAGTTCGATGTGATCATGGCTCTGTATAATACTTTACACTGCCTTGAATTCGTTCTGGATTTTGTGACTGTGAAGAGACCCCTGGTGGCATGTCTGGTGGGGTATGTATGGATGTTTGAAGAGACCCCTGGTGGCATGTCTGGTGGGGTATGTATGGATGTTTGAAGAGACCCCTGGTGGCATGTCTGGTGGGGTAAGTACGACTGTCAGAGCTACATGTAAATGAATTAAACAGACCATTTTGAATTTAACACAATAATATTTATGTTTTAAAACTGTTAGAGTACAGGTAGCTAGCACACTGTTAGCCTACTGTTAGCACACTGTTAGCCTAATGTTAACCTACTGTTAAGCACACTGTTAGCCTACTGTTAGCATAGGCTACTGTCACCTGTTTACCTCTTCTGATGTGGCAATGTCAAGTTTTAGTTGTGATGCAAGACAACTTCCATTGTGTTTCTTAAGCTGAGAGGTTTTATCCTCCCTCCCTCCCTCCCTCCTCTCTTCCCTCTCCCTCCCTCTCTCTCTCCCCCTCCCTCCCTCCCTCCCTTCAGTTTCAAGTTAACGAAATGCTTACTTGCAGGTTCCTTCTCGACAATCCACCAACAATAATAAATAATACAATATAATAATATGAAAATAAAGTTAGTGGCTCAGTAGAATAGAATAAACAAGTACAATACAGGAAGGCACAATTTATAGTCCAACATTTGTGTGTTTTGGGAAAGAGGGTCATTGGAGAGTGTTTAAATTGTGCAGTATTTAGTAATCATACGTCTGGTAGCAACAGTTGTGATGTGTTTGCAGCATGAATGAATATGTGTGTGTGTGTGTGTGTGTGTGTGTGTGAAGAATCAGTGCAAAGGGGGTCAGTCCAGTTTAAGTGTTCAGCAGTCTGATGGCTTGTAGATATCATGACATCTTGCTCCGATTAGCTGTTGTGAAAGCAACTTCCTGGGGTCAAAGGGACAAAACATGAACCATGGCATAATAAAGAACACTATTAAACAGCTCAAAGACAGAACTACATACATTTAAACTGGAGGGCCTGGCAGTCCTGGAATTCCCATACCAGGCCGTGATGTAACCGGTCTCGATGGTGAAGTGGTAGTATTTGGAGAGGAACGGGGGGTGCATTCTAAAAAAAATTCAGCCGCCTTGGGAAGTAAAGATGCTTTTTGCGCCCTCTTGACAAGAGTGTTTGTGGTGTTGGTCGATGTTAAGTCCTCGGTGATGTGGACGCCGAGGGACTTAAAACTGCTGACTCTCTCTACTGCAGTCCCGTTGATGTGGATCGGGGCATGTTCCCTCCTCTTCTTCCTGAAGTCAACAATCAGCTCCTTTGTGTTGCTGAGGGAGCGGTTGTTGTCCTATCACCACAATGCCAGCTCACTTACCTCCCCCTATAGGCTGACTTGCTGTTGTTTTCTTATTTAAAACAATAAATAAACCAACAAGTGATAAACAACAATACAGATGAAAACCAATCAATACAAAATGGTGTGCAGGAGTGGCTTCGGGACAAGTCTCTGAATGTCCCAGCCAGATCCCGGACTTGAACCGGATCTAACATCTCTGGAGAGACCTAAAAATAGCTGTGCAGCGACGCTCCCCATCCAACCTGACAGAGCTTGAGAGGATCTGCAGAGAAGAATGGGAGAAACTCCCCAAATACAGGTGTGCCAAGCTTGTAGCGTCAAACCCAAGAAGACTGGAGGCTGTAATCACTGGCAAAGATGCTTCAACAAAGTACTGAGTAAATGGACTGAATACTTATGTAAATGTGTTATCTGTTTATTATTTTATTACATTTGCAAACATTTAAAAAAAATGTGTCTTTGCTTTGTCATTATGGGGTAGTGTGATGTCATTATGGGGTATTGTGTTGTCATTATGGGGTAGTGTGATGTCATTATGGGGTATTGTGATGTCATTATGGGGTAGTGTGATGTCATTATGGGGTATTGTGATGTCATTATGGGGTATTGTGATGTCATTATGGGGTAGTGTGTGTAGATTGACGAGGGGGCAAAAAACAATTGAATCCATCTTAGAATAAGGCTGTAACGTAACAAAATGTGGAAAAGGGAAGGGGTTTGAATAGTTTCCAAATGCACTTTATCAGTAGGTGTCAAATCAGTTGACTATAACAGAGTCACTTGTTATAGGCCTATGAGTGGGTGAGAATGACCAGCTGATTGTACTTTATGTGATCTTACCTTTCTTTCATTCTTCAACTAGTCATGGCAGTTGTTCCTTTCTTTTGAGGCCTTTTCAGAGAATTCTTCATCTATGAAGATGTTGGTTACCTTCAGGCACTTTATTTAACCAGGCAAGTCAGTTAAGAACAAATTCTTATTTTCAATGACGGCCTAGGAACAGTGGGTTAACTGCCTGTTCAGGGGCAGAACAACAGATTTTTACCTTGTCAGCTCAGGGATTCGATCTTGCAACCTTTCGGTTACTAGTCCAACGCTCTAACTGCCGCCCCTTCTTGTCTTTGAACCTGAGCAATTTCACCACTATAGATCTGGGGCGACGATCAGGGAAGAAGGTGCCATGCGCCCTCTCCATCTCGATGAGTTTAGGGTCCAGTTTGAGTTGCCAGAAGTCTGCCAGTAGTTTCTCTGCCTTGACTTCTGCATCATGCCAATATTCAGTCTTTACGTCCTCAATTCCATTTATAAAAATTATATTGCGTCTCGATTGGTTTTCGAGGTAGTCTACTTTGGAAGAGTGCTTGCAAGTGTTGTTTGGAAAATTGTGAAATCCTCTGATATGGTTTGAATGAGGTCACATTCACGCCCTTCAGCTCCTCCACCTCCGGCTGCGTAAATTCCAAACTGTGTTTAAATTCCATTATATCCATAAACACATCACCAACCGTTGGGTGTTGGTAGAATCCATAAAGAGTTGCAGGAAGGACTTCAAGTTGTTTACCTGCAGATATATCAGATCCTTATGAACTGTTGTTGACCCAGTAGTCCATGGAGGGTAGTGTTGACCCAGTAGATAATGGAGTGTAGTGTTGACCCAGTAGTTAGAGTGTAGTGTTGACCCAGTAGATAATGGAGTGTAGTGTTGACCCAGGAGTTAGAGTGTAGTGTTGACCCAGTAGTCTGTGGAGTGTAGTGTTGACCCAGGAGTTAGAGTGTAGTGTTGACCCAGTAGTACATGGAGTGAAGTGTTGACCCAGTAGTCCATGGAGTGTAGTGTTGACCCAGTAGTACATGGAGTGAAGTGTTGACCCAGTAGTCCATGGAGTGTAGTGTTGACCCAGTAGTTAATAGAGTGTAGTGTTGACCCAGTAGTCCATGGAGTGTAGTGTTGACCCAGTAGTTAATTGAGTGTAGTGTTGACCCAGTAGTTAGAGTGTAGTGTTGACCCAGTAGTTCGTGGAGTGTACTGTTGACACAGTAGTTCGTGGAGTGTACTGTTGACCCAGTAGTACGTGGAGTGTACTGTTGACCCAGTAGCTCGTGGAGTGTACTGTTGACCCAGTAGCTCGTGGAGTGTACTGTTGACCCAGTAGCTCGTGGAGTGTACTGTTGACCCAGTAGCTCGTGGAGTGTACTGTTGACCCAGTAGCTCGTGGAGTGTACTGTTGACCCAGTAGTTCGTGGAGTGTACAGTTGATACGTACTCCCCTTCCCCGTTGAGCTTTGCAGTGTTTTTTTGTCTAGTGAAAGCCATGATATACAAGCTTGTTTTGAGCAAAAATTTGTTCCCAAATACAACCCACACGTTTCTGTGAAAAATAGTATTTTACAATCCCTGATGTCTCTCTGGAAATATATTCTCGCCCTGTGCTCGTCTATTTTATTATCCAGAGACTGGATATTAGCAAGTAATACGCTCGGAAGCGGTGGATGTTGTGCGCGTCTCCTGAGGTGGACTACAAGTCCGAATACCTCTTCTCCGCCAGGCGGGAAGGGGAAGTCGTATTCCTGGTCGTATTCCTGGTCGTATTCCTGGTCGTATTCCTGGTCGTATTCCTGGTCGTATTGCTGGCGAGTTACCGCCACTCTGATATCCAAACGTTCTTTATGGATGCACCGAAACTTCCGAAAGAGACCCAGGAAGTCAATCGCTGGTGAATTAAGTTCCTGAAAATCAAATGAAATAAAAATCACAAAAAAAAAAATATGTTTACGTGTCTTGGTCCTTCTGTAATTTACATCAGAAATAGAGATTATGTTCCTTAATAGTGAAATTCTCCTTTAAAGCGATTCTTAGTTATACTACATTTGATGCCAGAGCTATGAGGCATACGTCGAAATTGCTAAGCAATGTACTTTGAAGTAGTGTTCCCGATGTCACTTTATCACAAGAACTCAATGACGTCCGATGCTTTGTTTCGTTGAACAGCCACCTGATTGGTTTGGTAGAAGACAAAAAAAAAGGGTACGTTATGGGATGTGGGACGTTATCTTTAATCATTTGGCTTCTCTAATTTGACCACTAGGTGCCACTAGTGTACACTGTGTTGCTGAAAGTCTCAATGGCCCAGGAAGCTCAGTTCTGGTTATTCCCCACCTGCACTACCTTCATACCACCAGCAGGTGGGAGCACTCACCAAGGAAGGACTGGGCCTCCACTATAGGGTTACTTAGTACGGAGGAGAGTGTGTGTGTGTGCGCGCGTCTTTCCCCTCTAGATTTAGTTGGACACTAATTATGCTGCCAGTTACATAACAGAGAAAATAACATATGCCACACATACACACCACCAGGGTTGGGTAGGATTCTTTCTAAATGTAATAAACAAGTAATTTGGGGATTTCTTTTTTTTATTTAACCTTTATTAATACAGATTTTTCTCATTGAGATAATATTTTTTCCAAGAGAGACCTGGTCCAATAGCAGTAGGGGGAACAACGTCTCAGACAAAACAACTTACATACACTAACACAACATTAAACAAAACTATAAACACACAATAATTACATATTACGTTAAAAAAAACATGAAACTTATGACTAAAAAAAATAGCTGTCCTATCAAGTGTTTAAACTCCACCAACGAAACGCGATCATCAAACTAACTAAAACTATTTCTACCATGACCTGTTCTAATTTTTGGTACTGTTAGAAGCAAATGAGAATTGGACCGTAATTTATATTTATTTATTTACCGACCTGATTAAAAAAAAAAAAAAAGATAAAATTGCCACAAACTCAAAATCAAATCCAGTTTTATTTGTCACGATTTGTAAACTACAGAATTTGACCAGTGCAGAATGCTGAGGGGAACAGGCTCAAAATGATCTGTTCTATTGGCCAACGGGACATTAAACTGTAATATCTTATGTTTCACCAAATGCTGAACGTCGACACAGATAATATAGAGCTGGAGGGATTTTCAATGCACCGGCAGAACAGAGAAGCTACGTCTGGTAAGACGAGGGGTGGGGGGTCTCTGACAAAAAGACAATAACAGCTGGAGCACGATGTCTGATATTAAAGAAGTCTCAAGGTATTGCTCACCTGAGGTAGAGTACCTTATGATAAGTTATAGAACACACTGTCTACCAAGAGAGTTCTCATCTGTGTTATTCGTAGTGGTCTATTTACCACCATAAACCGATGCTAGCACTATGACCACACTCAACCAGCTGTACAAGGCCCCTCAACCAGCTGTACAAGGCCCCTCGACCAGCTGTACAAGGCCCCTCGACCAGCTGTACAAGGCCCCTCGACCAGCTGTACAAGGCCCCTCGACCAGCTGTACAAGGCCCCTCAACCAGCTGTACAAGGCCATAAGCAAATAAGAAAATGCTCATCCAGAAGTGGTGCTCCTAGTGGCCGGGGACAAATTCATTTTACCTCATTTTTATCAGCATGTCACATGTGCAACCAGAGGAAAACAAACTCTAGACCAACTTTACTCCACACACAGAGACGTGTACAAAACTCTCCCTCGCCCTTCATTTGACAAATCTGACCAGAATCCTATCCTCCTGATTCCTGCTTACAAGCAAAACCTAAAGCAGGAAGTACCAGTGACTCGCTCAACACGGAAGTGGTCAGATGACGCTGATGCTAAGCTACAGGACTGTTTTGCTACCACAGACTGGAATATGTTCCCAGGATTCATCCGATGGTATTGAAAAGTATACCACCTCAGTAATCGGCTTCATCAATAAGTGCATCGATGACGTTGTCCCCACAGTGCCCGTACATACATATCCCAACCAGAAGCCATGGATTACAGGCAACATTTGCATCAAGCTAAAGGCTAGAGCAGCCGCTTTCAAGGAGTGGGACACTAATCTGGACGCTTATAAGAAATCCAGCTATTCCCTCAGACAACCCATCAAACAGGCAAAGCATCAATACAGGACTAAGATTGAATCCTACTACACCGGCTCCTGCACTCGCCGGATGTAGCAGGTCTTAAACTATTACGGACTACAAAGGGAAACCCAGAAGCAAGCTGCCCAGTTACGCGAGCCTACCAGACAAGCTGAATGCTTTTTATGCTCCCTTCAAGGCAAGCAACACTGAAGCATGCAAGAGAGCACCAGCTGTTCTGGACAACTGTGTGATAACGCTCTCGGGACCCAATGTGAGCAAGACCTTTAGACAGGTCAACATTCACAAAGCCACGAGGCCAGACGGATTACCAGGACGTGTATTCTGAGCATGCGAGGATGAACTGGCAAGTGTCTTCACTGACATTTTCAACCTACATGTTTCAAGCAGACCATCATAGCCCCTGTGCCCAAGGAAGCAAAGGTAACCTGCCTAAATTATTACCGCCCCGTAGCACTCACTTCGGTAGCCATGAAGTGCCTTGAAAGGCTGGTCGTGGCTCATATCATTAGCATGCTCCCGGATACCCTAGACCCAAGCTAAATCTCATACTGCTCCAACAGATCCACAGATGACGCAATCTCAATCGCACTCCACACTGACCTTTCCCACCTGGACAAAAGGAACACCTATGTGAGAATGCTGTTCACCACAGTGCCCTACAAGCTCATCACTAAGCTAAGGATCCTGGGACTGAACACCTCTCTCTGCAACTGGATCCTGGACTTCCTGACGGGCCACCCACCAGGTGGTAAAGGTAGGCAACAACACGTCTGCCACACTGATCCGCAACACTGGGACCCCTCAGGGATGTGTGCTTAGTCCCCTCCTGTACTCCCTGTTCGCCCACGACTGCGTGGCCAACCACGACTCCAACACCATCATTAAGTTTGCTGACAACACAACAGTGGTAGGCCTGATTACCGACAATGATGAGACAGCCTATAGGGAGGAGCTCAGAGACCTGGCAGTGTGGTGCCAGGACAACCTCTCCCTCAATGTGAGCAAGACAAAGGAGCTGATCGTGGAATACAGTAAAATGCGGGCCGAACAGGCCCCCATCAACATCGACGGGGCTGTAGTGGAGCAGGTCGAGAGCTTCAAGTTCCTTGGTGTCCACATCCCCAACAAACTATCATGGTCCAAACACACCAAGACAGTCGTGAAGAGGCGCACGACAAAGCCTATTCCCCCTCAGGAGACTGAAAAGATTTGGCATGGGTCCCCTGATCCTCAAAGTTATTCAGCTGCACCATCGAGAGCATCCTGACCGTTTGCATCACCGCCTGGTATGGCAACTGCTCATCATTGCTTCAGAGGGTAGTGTGTACGGCCCAGTACATCTCTGGGGCCAAGCTCCCTGTCTTCCAGGACCTATATACTTAACAGGAATCACGGTAAGACCCAGATGCAGACTGTCAAAGTAACACTGTTAATTATAGCAACAGGGGCAGGCAAAGACAGGGCAAGGCAGGCAGGGATCGAAAATCCAGGGTAAGGCAAAGGTACAGGACGGCAGGCAGGATCAGGGTCAGGCGGGTACAGGGTCAGGACAGGCAAAGGTCAAAACAGGGAGGACTAGCAACGAAAGGCTGGGAAACGATAGGATCTGACAGGAAAAACGCTGGTCATCTTGAACGAACAAGACAAACTGGCAACAAACAGGTATAAATGCACAGGGGGATGATAGGGAAGATGGGCGACACCTGGAGGTGGGTGGAGACAAGAACAAGGACAGGTGAAACTTATCAGAGCGTGACAATAATACGCAGTATCAGAGGAAAGCCCATACAATTGTCAGAGACTCTAGTCACCCAAGTCATAGACTGTTTCCTCGGCTACCGCACGGTAAGCGGTACCGGAGCACCAAGTCTAGGTCCAAAAAGCTCCTTAACAGCTTCTACCCCCAAGCCATAAGACTGCTGAACAATTAATCAAATGTTCACAGGACTAATTATATTGACCCACCCCTAAAAAAAAATGGATTCCCTCTTAATGCCATTCCATTTGCTTCGTTCCAGCCATTATCATGAGTCGTCCTCCCCTCAGCAGCCTCCACTGATGCCTCCACCACCTTGGCAGTTGGTCAGTAACAGAATCGGATTTCTTTAAATTTATTTTTAGATTAAGTTCCCCCTAAGAGGCATCAGAGGACGACAAAATTATTATTACCAACTGTACGACATCTATTGCAGGATAAAGCCATGTTAGAGTTTACATAACCGGCCATTAATTGATGTTGCATTTATATACAGTGGGGCAAAAAAGTATTTAGTCAGCCACCAATTGTGCAAGTTCTCCCACTTAAAAAGATGAGGCCTGTACTTTTCATCATAAGTACACTTCAACTATGACAGACAAAATTATTTTAAAAAATCCAGAAAATCACATTGTAGGATTTTTAATGAATTTATTTGCAAATTATGGTGGAAAATAAGTATTCTCACCTCCTCAGACTCAGACTACTGGTGATATGATCCTTGTATATGATATGAAGTGAGGGCCACGGGGCGATAGTAATTTCGTTCAGTTACCTTAGCTTTCTTGGGAACAGGAACAATGGTGGCCATCTTGAAGCATATGGGCACAGCAGACTGGGATTGATTGAGTGGAGGAGTGAGTGGAGGAGTGAGTGGAGGAGTGAGTGGAGGAGTAAGTGATGGAGTAAGTGATGGAGTGGAGGAGTAAAGGAGTGGAGGAATGGTGGAGTGAGTGATGGAGGAGTAAAGGAGTGAGTGGAGGAATGGAGGAGTAAAGGAGTGAGTGAAGGAGTTGCGGAGTGAGTGGAGGAGTGAGTGAAGGAGTTGGAGTGAGTGGAGGAGTGAGTGAAGGAGTTGCGGAGTGATCCGAGGAGTGATCAGAGGAGTGATCAGAGGAGTGACCGGAGGAGTGAGTGAAGGAGTGTTGGAGTGAGTGAAGGAGTGAGTGAAGGAGTGAGTGAAGGAGTGAGTGAAGGAGTGAGTGCTTTTAAAGTTTTTGTGTCTGTTCTGCTCTGAGTAAAAATAGATTCCATCAGAACTGTATTAGTCACATGTGCCGAATACAACAGACCTTACAGTGAAATGCTGAATACAACAGGTGAAATCCAACCCACAAAATCCAACCTTACATTGAAATGCTTACTTACCTAACCAACAATGCAGTTAAAAAAAATACGGATAAGAATAAGAAATAAAAGTAACAAGTAATTAAAGAGCAGCAGTAAAATAACAATAGCGAGACAGGGGGGATACCGGTACTGTCGATGTGCGGGGCACCGGTTAGTTGAGGTAATATGAACATGTAGGTAGAGTTATTAAAGTGACTATGCATAGTTAATAACAGAGTGTAACAGCAGCAGTGTAAAGAGGGGGGGGGGGGGGGGCAATGCAAATAGTCTGGGTAGCCATTTGATTAGTTGTTTAGGAGTCTTACGACTTGGGGGTAAAAGCTGTTTAGAAGCCTCTTGGACCTAGACTTGAAGCTCCGGTACCGCTTGCCGTGCGGTAGCAGAGAGAAGAGACTATGACTGGGGTGGCTGGAGTCTTTGATCATTTTTAGGGCCTTCCTCTGACACCGCCTGGTGTAGAGGTCCTGGATGGCAGGAAGCTTGTCCCCAGTGATGTACTGGGCCATTCGCACTACCTTCTGTAGTGCCTTGCGGTAAGAGGCCGAGCAGTTGCCATACTAGGCAGTGATGCAACCAGTCACGATGCTCTCGATGGTGCAACTGTAGAACCTTTTGAGGATCTGAGGAACCATGCCAAATCTTTTTAGTCTCCTGAGGGGGGAATAGGTTTTGTCGTGCCCTCTTCATGACTGTCTTGGTGTGTTTGGACCATGTTAGTTTGTTGGTAATATGGACACCAAGGAACTTGAAGCTCTCGACCTGCTCCACTACAGCCCCGTCAATGAGAATGGGGGCGTGCTCGGTCCTCCTTTTCCTGTAGTCAACAATCATCTGTGTGTAGTGTGTGGTGTGGTGTGGGTGTAGTGTGTGTAGTCTGTCTAGTTGACTAGTAGCAACATGTCAGCTATTGTCAGACAGGTCTCCACAGAAACTTGGCTGCTACGGTCACATGCACTATACATCAGATGACTACTGTTAAGAACAGGTGGTGTGTGTGTGTGTCAGTGAGGTGACTGGGTTCAGTGGTGTTACCAGAGAATATCAGCCGAATGGGTTCTGGACAAATATAAAGTTAACAGGCTAAAACTGTCTCCCGACTACAGATCCAGTCAACAGTCTGGACACAGCTACTCATTCAAGGATTTTTCTTTCTTTTTTACTATTTTATACATTATAGTGAAGACATCAAAACTCTGAAATAACACATATGGAACCCAAAAAAGTGTTAAACAAATCAAAATATAATTTATATTTGAGATTCTTCAAACGATGGGGGAGAGGAGAGGACATGGGGAGGGGGAGAGGACGAGGGGAAGGACCCTCCCCACTCCAAACAGACACATGCCCTTGGTAGCAGCTTACTTGCTGTGAGGAAGTTAAAAGGGGAAATTGAAAGGAGAGATGGATGAGGCCATTCCAGGAAGCAAGGGATAAGGATGAGAGGAAAGGGGGTGAGGAGAGGAAAGAGGGAGAATTGTGTTGGTGGAAGAGGTGGTTTTGATGGTTAAATTTAGAATTAGCCCACACACAGACATATACAAACACACCTCCTTTCCTCTCTTCTCCCCCCTCCACTCCCCCCTATTCGCCTCTTCTCCTCACCCATCCCCTCCCCTCAACCCTCCCCTCCCTCCTCACCCCTCCACTACCCTCCCTCCTCAGCCCTCAACACCACCTCCTCCCTCCTCACAATGGTATGTCAAAATAAGGGTGGGAGGGGGAATGAACAGCCGTTAATTAGAAGTGGCCCAGCATGGTTTAACCCCCCCTCAAAGATACGCTCTCACCTCCAGCAGGAGGGTAATTTTGGCTCTTTCACCTCTTCAATAATCTGAGTCTGGATTAACATGGATTACTGGATTAAAGTCTTCCCTGAGAACAGAGGAGGACGGATGAGAGAGAGGGGGAGGGGGCAGAGAGAAGGGGGTAGGATGAGAGGGGGGGGGCAGAGAGCGAAGGGTGGAGAGAAAATTGAGAGGGTGAGAGGAGAGAGAAGAGGAAGAGCTACTGGTTGCTTGTTTCATCACCATCAGTATTAACCCGTTATTCTCTCAAACTCTCTAAATAAACCTCCCGCCGCAGGAGGTCTGATTCATAACATCGGGTGGTTTCCATTCATACCAATTAAACAAATTGAATTCAATTGAAATAAAAGGGGGATGAAGGAGGAGGGAGAGGAAAACATGGAGGGGGGGGGGGAAGATAAAGAGGGGTTAACCTCCCCCCAAGCACCTGGCCTGGGTTTTGGTGACAAGGAGGGGGGGGGGGGGGGGGGGGGTGTAACAGGTGTGCGTGTCTGTCCTTAGTGTGTAGTGTTGCCATGGTGAAGTCAGTGGGCCGGCAGACTTTGGATTCATGCCCAAGATGTAGTGATATAGAGGCAGATCACTACTGGGTAAAGGGACTGGGTATAGACTATAGGGGCAGATCACTACTGGGTGAAGGGACTGGGTATAGACTATAGGGGCAGATCACTACTGGGTAAAGGGACTGGGTATAGACTATAGGGGCAGATCACTACTGGGTAAAGGGACTGGGTATAGACTATAGGGGCAGAGCACTACTGGGTGAAGGGACTGGGTATAGACTATAGGGGCAGATCACTACTGGGTAAAGGGACTGGGTATAGACTATAGGGGCAGATCACTACTGGGTATAGACTATAGAGGCAGATCACTACTGGGTAAAGGGACTGGGTATAGACTATAGGGGCAGATCACTACTGGGTATAGACTATAGAGGCAGATCACTACTGGGTAAAGGGACTGGGTATAGACTATAGGGACAGATCACTACTGGGTGAAGGGACTGGGTATAGACTATAGGAGCAGATCACTACTGGGTTACGGAACTGCGTGAATCAGGCCTTCATTGTCAAATTGATGCAAAGAAACCACTACTAAAGGACACCAATAAGAAGAAGAGACTTACTTTGGCCAAGACACACGAGCAATGGACATTAGACCGGTGTAAATCTGTCCCTTGAGATTTTTGGTTCCAACAGCCGTGTCTTTGTGAGACACAGAGTAAGTGAACAGATGATCTCTTCATGTGTGGTTCCCACCATGAAGCCTGGAGGAGGAGGTGCAGTTCATTACTCTCCTTCTTGGTCAAATAGCCCTTACACAGCCTGGAGATGTGTTGGGTCATTGTCCTGTTGGAAAACAAATGATAGTCTGTAAGGGTTGTCGTCTGGAGATAGAGAGGACCAAAGCGCAGCGTGGTTAGTGTTCATCTTTTTAATGGAAAACTGAACACTTCAAAAACACAAAACAACAACCGAAACATTTCTATCTGGTGCAGACACACAAAGACTGAAAATAACCACCCACAACCCACAAACCCCAACAGAAAACAGGCTACCTAAATATGGTTCCCAATCAGAGACAATGACTAACACCTGCCTCTGATTGAGAACCAAACAAGAAACCCAACCTAGAAACACAAAACATAGAATACCCACCCAACTCACGTCCTGACCAACTAAAACAAAGAAATAACACAAGAACTAGGGTCAGAACGTGACATAGTCCTACTAAGCGCAAACCAGGTGTGATGGCACATCACAGCAGAATGCTGTGGTAGCCATGCTGGTTGTGTACCTTGCATTCTAAATAAATCACAGACAGTGTCACCAGCAAAGCACCCCCACACCTCCTCCTCCATGCTTCACGGTGGGAACCATACACCTACTCTGCGTCTCACAAAGACATGTCTGTTGGAACCAATATTCTCAAAGGACAGATTCCACCGGTATAATGTCCATTGCTCGTGTTTCTTGGCCAAAGTAAGTCTCTTCTTCTTAATGTCCTTTCGTAGTGGTTTCTTTGCAGCAATTTGACCATGAAGGCCTGATTCACACAGTCTCCTCTGAACAGTTGATGTTGAGATGTGTCTGTTACTTGAACTCTGTGAAGCATTTATTTGAGCTGCAATTTCTGAGGCTGGTAACGCTAATGAACGTATCCTCTACAGCAGAGTTTACTCTGGGTCTTCCTTTCCTGTGGTGGTCCTCATGAGAGACAGTTTCATCATAGCACTTGATGGTTTTTGCGACTGCACTTGAAGAAACTTTCAAAGTTCTTGAAATGTTCCGTATTGACTGACTTTCATGTCTTAAAGTGACGATGGACTGACCTTCATGTCTTAAAGTGATGATGGACTGACCTTCATGTCTTAAAGTGATGATGGACTGACCTTCATGTCTTAAAGTAATGATGGACTGACCTTCATGTCTTAAAGTGATGATGGACTGACCTTCATGTCTTAAAGTGATGATGGACTGTTGTTTCTCTTTGCTTATTTGAGCTGTTCTTGCCATAGTATGGACTTGGTCTTTTAAATATGGACTTAGTTAATTGAAATGCATTCCAGGCGACCACCTCATGAAGCTGGTTGAGAGAATGCCAAGAGTTTGCAAAGCTGTCAAGGCAAAGGGTGGCTACTTTGAAGAATCTCAAGTATAAATCTATTTTGATTTGTTTATTAAAGGTTTTTTGGTTACTACATGATTCCATATGTGTTATTTCATAGTTTTGATGTCTTCACTATTATTCGACAAAGTAGAAAATAGTGTGTCTGTGTGTCAGTAAAGGGCAGTGTGTCTGTGTGTCAGTAAAGGGTAGTGTGTCTGTGTGTCAGTAAAGGGCAGTGTGTCTGTGTGTCAGTAAAGGGTAGTGTGTCTGTGTGTCAGTAAAGGGTAGTGTGTCTGTGTGTCAGTAAAGGGTAGTGTGTCTGTGTGTCAGTAAAGGGTAGTGTGTCATGTGTTCCTCAAGTCCAGTGAATGCTCTGCACTATTTTTATTCTGCACAGCTGCGATGATTATAAAAACACACATGAACAGACTGTCCCTCACTATGTCCTTATACAGGCTGTCCCTCACTATGTACTTATACAGGCTGTCCCTCACTGTGTCCTTGTACAGGCTGTCCCTCACTGTGTCCTTATACAGGCTGTCCCTCACCGTGTCCTTATACAGGCTGTCCCTCACCGTGTCCTTATACAGGCTGTCCCTCACTATGTCCTTATACAGGCTGTCCCTCACTGTGTCCTTATACAGGCTGTCCCTCACTGTGTCCTTATACAGGCTGTCCTTCACAGTGTCCTTGTACAGGCTGTCCCTCACTGTGTCCTTGTACAGGCTGTCCCTCACTATGTCCTTATACAGGCTGTCCCTCACCGTGTCCTTGTACAAGCTGTCCCTCACTATGTCCTTATACAGGCTGTCCCTCACTATGTCCTTGTACAGGCTGTCCCTCACTATGTCCTTATACAGGCTGTCCCTCACCGTGTCCTTGTACAGGCTGTCCCTCACTATGTCCTTGTACAGGCTGTCCCTCACTATGTCCTTATACAGGCTGTCCCTCACTATGTCCTTGTACAGGCTGCCCCTCACTATGTCCTTGTACAGGCTGTCCCTCACTATGTCCTTATACAGGCTGTCCCTCACCGTGTCCTTGTACAGGCTGTCCCTCACTATGTCCTTGTACAGGCTGTCCCTCACTGTGTCCTTATACAGGCAGTCCCTCACCGTGTCCTTGTACAGGCTGTCGCTCACTATGTCCTTGTACAGGCTGTCCCTCACTATGTCCTTATACAGGCTGTCCCTCACCGTGTCCTTGTACAGGCTGTCCCTGACTATGTCCTTGTACAGGCTGTCCCTCACTATGTCCTTATACAGGCTGTCCCTCACCGTGTCCTTGTACAGGCTGTCCCTCACTATGTCCTTGTACAGGCTGTCCCTCACTGTGTCCTTATACAGGCTGTCCCTCACAGTGTCCTTATACAGGCTGTCCCTCACTGTGTCCTTGTACAGGCTGTCCCTCACTATGTCCTTATACAGGCTGTCCCTCACTGTGTCCTTATACAGGCTGTCCCTCACTGTGTCCTTATACAGGCTGTCCCTCACAGTGTCCTTATACAGGCTGTCCCTCACTGTGTCCTTGTACAGGCTGTCCCTCACTATGTCCTTATACAGGCTGTCCTTCACTATGTCCTTATACAGGCTGTCCCTCACTGTGTCCTTGTACAGGCTGTCCCTCACTATGTCCTTGTACAGGCTGTCCCTCACTGTGTCCTTGTACAGGCTGTCCCTCACTATGTCCTTGTACAGGCTGTCCCTCACTGTGTCCTTATACAGGCTATCCCTCACTATGTCCTTATACAGGCTGTTCCTTACTATGTCCTTGTACAGGCTGTCCCTCACTATGTCCTTGTACAGGCTGTCCCTGACTATGTCCTTATACAGGCTGTCCCTCACCTTGTCCTTGCACAATCTGTCCCTCACTATGTCCTTATACAGGCTGTCCCTCACTATGTCCTTGTACAGGCTGTCCCTCACTATGTCCTTATACAGGCTGTCCCTCACCGTGTCCTTGTACAGGCTGTCCCTCACTATGTCCTTGTACAGGCTGTCCCTCACTATGTCCTTATACAGGCTGTCCCTCACTATGTCCTTATACAGGCTGTCCCTCACTATGTCCTTGTACAGGCTGTCCCTCACTATGTCCTTGTACAGGCTGTCCCTCACTATGTCCTTATACAGGCTGTCCCTCACCGTGTCCTTGTACAGGCTGTCCCTCACTATGTCCTTGTACAGGCTGTCCCTCACTGTGTCCTTATACAGGCAGTCCCTCACCGTGTCCTTGTACAGGCTGTCCCTGACTATGTCCTTGTACAGGCTGTCCCTCACTATGTCCTTGTACAGGCTGTCCCTCACTATGTCCTTATACAGGCTGTCCCTCACCGTGTCCTTGTACAGGCTGTCCCTCACTATGTCCTTGTACAGGCTGTCCCTCACTGTGTCCTTATACAGGCTGTCCCTCACCGTGTCCTTGTACAGGCTGTCCCTCACTATGTCCTTGTACAGGCTGTCCCTCACTGTGTCCTTATACAGGCAGTCCCTCACCGTGTCCTTGTACAGGCTGTCCCTGACTATGTCCTTGAACAGGCTGCCCCTCACTATGTCCTTGTACAGGCTGTCCCTCACTGTGTCCTTGTACAGGCTGTCCCTCACTATGTCCTTGTACAGGCTGTCCCTCACCGTGTCCTTGTACAGGCTGTCCCTCACTGTGTCCTTGTACAGGCTGTCCCTCACTGTGTCCTTGTACAGGCTGTCCCTCACTATGTCCTTGTACAGGCTGTCCCTCACCCTGTCCTTGTAGGGGTGTAGATGAGCAGGCCCTCTCTATGTAATGATATTCATGCCAAATTAAAATTTAGTTAAGTACATAATGAAACATGTAATTGCGCTGACAGGCGTTTTAATTGTTTGAAACGAGCGTACTCTAAATATGGTCCACCATTAAAACGTTTAGTTTATCGAAATGATACACAAATAATCAGCTGGTTACCAGTACCACACTCTGACACACACACACTGTAACACACACACACACTCTGACACACACACACACACACTGTAACACACACACACTCTGACACACACACACACACACACTGTAACACACACACACACTCTGACACACACACACACACACTGTAACGCACACACTGTAACACACACACACTGTTTCACACACACACTCTGACACACACACACACTAATACACACACTGTAACACACACACACACTGTAACACACACACACACACTATGACACACACACACACACACACACACACACACTGCAACACACACACACACACTGTAACACACACACTGTAACACACCCACTGTAACATACACACTGTAACACACACACACTGTAACACACACAAACAATCTGACACACTGTAACACACACACACACACACACACACTGTAACACACACAGACTGTAACGCACAAACACACTGTAACACACACACACATGCACTGTAACACACACACACTGTAACCCACACAGACTGTAACACACACAGACTGTAACACACACACACACACACACTGTAACACACACACATTAACACACAAACACAGACTAACACTCTAACACACACTAACACACGGACTGTAACCGCGGCCTCTGTGACCCTCCAGTATGTATTAATAAAGTCCAGCTGCCCAGTCTCTAATCTAAACTAATCTCTCTCCAGTCTCCTGTTAACATGACTAATCTCTATCCAGTCTCCTGTTAACAGGATTAATCTCTGTCCAGACTCCTGTTAACAGGACTAATCTCTCTCCAGACTCCTGTTAACAGGACTAATCTCTCTTCAGGTCCAGTTTCCTGTTAACAGGACTAATCTCTCTTCAGGTCCAGTTTCCTGTTAACAGGACTAATCTCTCTCCAGGTCCAGTCTCCTGTTAACAGGACTAATCTCTCTCCAGGTCCAGTCTTCTGTTAAATTGACTAATCTCTCTCCAGGTCCAGTCTCCTGTTAACAGGACTAATCTCTCTTCAGGTCCAGTTTCCTGTTAACAGGACTAATCTCTCTCTAGTCTCCTGTTAACAGGACTAATCTCTCTTCAGGTCCATTCTCCTGTTAACAGGACTAATCTCTCTTCAGGTCCAGTCTCCTGTTAACAGGACTAATCTCTCTTCAGGTCCAGTCTCCTGTTAACAGGACTAATCTCTCTTCTGGTCCAGTCTCCTGTTAACAGGACTAATCTCTCTCCAGACTCTTGTTAACAGGACTAATCTCTCTTCAGGTCCAGTCTCCTGTTAACAGGACTAATCTCTCTCCAGACTCCTGTTAACAGGACTAATCTCTCTCCAGTCTCCTGTTAACAGGACTAATCTCTCTTCAGGTCCATTCTCCTGTTAACAGGACTAATCTCTCTTCAGGTCCAGTCTCCTGTTAACAGGACTAATCTCTCTCCAGTCTCCTGTTAACAGGACTAATCTCTCTTCAGGTCCAGTCTCCTGTTAACAGGACTAATCTCTCTTCAGGTCCATTCTCCTGTTAAAAGGACTAATCTCTCTTCAGGTCTCCTGTTAACAGGACTAATCTCTTTTCAGGTCCAGTCTCCTGTTAACAGGACTAATCTCTCTCTAGTCTCCTGTTAACAGGACTAATCTCTCTTCAGGTCCATTCTCCTGTTAACAGGACTAATCTCTCTTCAGGTCCAGTTTCCTGTTAACAGGACTAATCTCTCTCCAGTCTCCTGCTAACAGGACTAATCTATCTTCAGGTCCATTCTCCTGTTAACAGGACTAATCTCTCTTCAGGTCCAGTCTCCTGTTAACAGGACTAATCTCTCTTCAGGTCCAGTCTCCTGTTAACAGGACTAATCTCTCTTCTGGTCCAGTCTCCTGTTAACAGGACTAATCTCTCTCCAGACTCTTGTTAACAGGACTAATCTCTCTTCAGGTCCAGTCTCCTGTTAACAGGACTAATCTCTCTCCAGACTCCTGTTAACAGGACTAATCTCTCTCCAGTCTCCTGTTAACAGGACTAATCTCTCTTCAGGTCCATTCTCCTGTTAACAGGACTAATCTCTCTTCAGGTCCAGTCTCCTGTTAACAGGACTAATCTCTCTCCAGTCTCCTGTTAACAGGACTAATCTCTCTTCTGGTCCAGTCTCCTGTTAACAGGACTAATCTCTCTCCAGACTCTTGTTAACAGGACTAATCTCTCTTCAGGTCCAGTCTCCTGTTAACAGGACTAATCTCTCTCCAGACTCCTGTTAACAGGACTAATCTCTCTCCAGTCTCCTGTTAACAGGACTAATCTCTCTTCAGGTCCATTCTCCTGTTAACAGGACTAATCTCTCTTCAGGTCCAGTCTCCTGTTAACAGGACTAATCTCTCTCCAGTCTCCTGTTAACAGGACTAATCTCTCTTCAGGTCCAGTCTCCTGTTAACAGGACTAATCTCTCTTCAGGTCCATTCTCCTGTTAAAAGGACTAATCTCTCTTCAGGTCCAGTCTCCTGTTAACAGGACTAATCTCTTTTCAGGTCCAGTCTCCTGTTAACAGGACTAATCTCTCTCTAGTCTCCTGTTAACAGGACTAATCTCTCTTCAGGTCCATTCTCCTGTTAACAGGACTAATTTCTCTCCAGGTCCAGTCTCCTGTTAACAGGATTAATCTCTCTCCAGTCTCCTGTTAACAGGACTAATCTATCTTCAGGTCCATTCTCCTGTTAACAGGACTAATCTCTCTTCAGGTCCAGTCTCCTGTTAACAGGACTAATCTCTCTTCAGGTCCAGTCTCCTGTTAACAGGACTAATCTCTCTTCAGGTCCAGTCTCCTGTTAACAGGACTAATCTCTCTCCAGACTCCTGTTAACAGGACTAATCTCTCTCCAGACTCCTGTTAACAGGACTAATCTCTCTCCAGTCTCCTGTTAACAGGACTAATCTCTCTTCAGGTCCAGTCTCCTGTTAACAGGACTAATCTCTCTTCAGGTCCAGTCTCCTGTTAACAGGACTAATCTCTCTCTAGTCTCCTGTTAACAGGACTAATCTCTCTTCAGGTCCATTCTCCTGTTAACAGGACTAATCTCTCTTCAGGTCCAGTCTCCTGTTAACAGGACTAATCTCTCTTCAGGTCCAGTCTCCTGTTAACAGGACTAATCTCTCTCCAGACTCCTGTTAACAGGACTAATCTCTCTCCAGTCTCCTGTTAACAGGACTAATCTCTCTTCAGGTCCAGTCTCCTGTTAACAGGACTAATCTCTCTTCAGGTCCAGTCTCCTGTTAACAGGACTAATCTCTCTCTAGTCTCCTGTTAACAGGACTAATCTCTCTTCAGGTCCATTCTCCTGTTAACAGGACTAATCTCTCTTCAGGTCCAGTCTCCTGTTAACAGGACTAATCTCTCTCCAGTCTCCTGTTAACAGGACTAATCTCTCTCCAGACTCCTGTTAACAGGACTAATCTCTCTCCAGTCTCCTGTTAACAGGACTAATCTCTCTTCAGGTCCAGTCTCCTGTTAACAGGACTAATCTCTCTTCAGGTCCAGTCTCCTGTTAACAGGACTAATCTCTCTCCAGACTCCTGTTAACAGGACTAATCTCTCTCCAGACTCCTGTTAACAGGACTAATCTCTCTTCAGGTCCAGTCTCCTGTTAAAAGGACTAATCTCTCTCCAGACTCCTGTTAACAGGACTAATCTCTCTTCAGGTCCAGTTTCCTGTTAACAGGACTAATCTCTCTCCAGACTCCTGTTAACAGGACTAATCTCTCTTCAGGTCCAGTCTCCCGTTAACAGCACTAATCTCTCTTCAGGTCCATTCTCCTGTTAAAAGGACTAATCTCTCTTCAGGTCCAGTCTCCTGTTAAAAGGACTAATCTCTTTTCAGGTCCAGTCTCCTGTTAACAGGACTAATCTCTCTCTAGTCTCCTGTTAACAGGACTAATCTCTCTTCAGGTCCATTCTCCTGTTAACAGGACTAATTTCTCTCCAGGTCCAGTCTCCTGTTAACAGGACTAATCTCTCTCCAGTCTCCTGTTAACAGGACTAATCTCTCTTCAGGTCCATTCTCCTGTTAACAGGACTAATCTCTCTTCAGGTCCAGTCTCCTGTTAACAGGACTAATCTCTCTTCAGGTCCAGTCTCCTGTTAACAGGACTAATCTCTCTTCAGGTCCAGTCTCCTGTTAACAGGACTAATCTCTCTCCAGACTCCTGTTAACAGGACTAATCTCTTTTCAGGTCCAGTCTCCTGTTAACAGGACTAATCTCTCTCTAGTCTCCTGTTAACAGGACTAATCTCTCTTCAGGTCCATTCTCCTGTTAACAGGACTAATTTCTCTCCAGGTCCAGTCTCCTGTTAACAGGACTAATCTCTCTCCAGTCTCCTGTTAACAGGACTAATCTCTCTTCAGGTCCATTCTCCTGTTAACAGGACTAATCTCTCTTCAGGTCCAGTCTCCTGTTAACAGGACTAATCTCTCTTCAGGTCCAGTCTCCTGTTAACAGGACTAATCTCTCTTCAGGTCCAGTCTCCTGTTAACAGGACTAATCTCTCTCCAGACTCCTGTTAACAGGACTAATCTCTCTTCAGGTCCAGTCTCCTGTCAACAGGACTAATCTCTCTCCAGACTCCTGTTAACAGGACTAATCTCTCTTCAGGTCCAGTCTCCTGTTAACAGGACTAATCTCTCTCCAGACTCCTGTTAACAGGACTAATCTCTCTTCAGGTCCAGTCTCCCGTTAACAGGACTAATCTCTCTTCAGGTCCAGTTTCCTGTTAACAGGACTAATCTCTCTCTAGTCTCCTGTTAACAGGAGTAATCTCTCTCCAGTCTCCTGTTAACAGGACTAATCTATCTTCAGGTCCATTCTCCTGTTAACAGGACTAATCTCTCTTCAGGTCCAGTCTCCTGTTAACAGGACTAATCTCTCTCCAGTTTACTGTTAACAGGACTAATCTATCTTCAGGTCCATTCTCCTGTTAACAGGACTAATCTCTCTCCAGGTCCAGTCTCCTGTTAACAGAACTAATCTCTCTCCAGGTCCAGTCTCCTGTTAAAAAAGGCCTAATCTCTCTCCAGTCTCCTGTTAACAGGACTAATCTCTCTTCAGGTCCAGTCTCCTGTTAATAGGACTAATCTCTCTCCAGGTCCAGTCTCCTGTTAACAGGACTAATCTCTCTCCAGTCTCCTGTTAACAGGACTAATCTCTCTTCAGGTCCAGTATCCTGTTAACAGGACTAATCTCTCTCCAGTATCCTGTTAACAGGAGTAATCTCTCTCCAGTCTCCTGCTAACAGGACTAATCTCTCTTCAGGTCCAGACTCCTGTTAACAGGAGTAATCTCTCTCCAGGTCCAGTCTCCTGTTAAAAAAGGCCTAATCTCTCTCCAGTCTCCTGTTAACAGGACTAATCTATCTTCAGGTCCATTCTCCTGTTAACAGGACTAATCTCTCTCCAGGTCCAGTCTCCTGTTAACAGAACTAATCTCTCTCCAGGTCCAGTCTCCTGTTAAAAAAGGCCTAATCTCTCTCCAGTCTCCTGTTAACAGGACTAATCTCTCTTCAGGTCCAGTCTCCTGTTAATAGGACTAATCTCTCTCCAGGTCCAGTCTCCTGTTAACAGGACTAATCTCTCTCCAGTCTCCTGTTAACAGGACTAATCTCTCTTCAGGTCCAGTATCCTGTTAACAGGACTAATCTCTCTCCAGTATCCTGTTAACAGGAGTAATCTCTCTCCAGTCTCCTGCTAACAGGACTAATCTCTCTTCAGGTCCAGACTCCTGTTAACAGGAGTAATCTCTCTCCAGTCTCCTGTTAACAGCCTAATCTCTCTTCAGGTCCAGTTTCCTGTTAACAGAACTAATCTCTCTTCAGGTGCAGTATCCTGTTAACAGGACTGATCTCTCTCCAGTATCCTGTTAACAGGAGTAATCTCTCTCCAGTCTCCTGCTAACAGGACTAATCTCTCTTCAGGTGCAGTCTCCTGTTAACAGGACTAATTTCTCTCCAGTCTCCTGTTAACAGGACTAATCTCTCTTCAGGTCCATTCTCCTGTTAACAGGACTAATCTCTCTCCAGTCTCCTGTTAACAGGACTAATCTCTCTCCAGGTCCAGACTCCTGTTAACAGGACTAATCTCTCTCCAGTCTCCTGTTAACAGGACTAATCTCTCTTCAGGTCCAGTTTCCTGTTAACAGGACTAATCTCTCTTCAGGTCCAGTATCCTGTTAACAGGACTAATCTCTCTTCAGGTCCAGTTTCCTGTTAACAGGACTAATCTCTCTTCAGGTCCAGTCTCCTGTTAACAGGACTAATCTCTCTCCAGTCTCCTGCTAACAGGACTAATCTCTCTTCAGGTACAGTCTCCTGTTAACAGGACCAATCTCTCTCCAGTCTCCTGTTAACAGGACTAATCTCTCTCCAGGTCCAGACTCCTGTTAACATGACTAATCTCTCTCCAGTCTCCTGTTAACAGGACTAATCTCTCTCCAGTCTCCTGTTAACAGGACTAATCTCTCTTCAGGTCCAGTCTCCTGTTAACAGGAGTAATCTCTCTCCAGTCTCCTGTTAACAGGACCACCCTCTCTTCAGGTCTCCTGTTAACAGGACTAATCTCTCTTCAGGTCCAGTACTGTGTAGCGCCAGTAGTTAGCTACACCGCTACATGGTGTTACCATGTAGCGGTGTAGCTAACTACTGGAACTACACACTACTGTTTTACCATGTAGCGGTGTAGATAACTACTGGAACTACACACTACTGTGTTACCATGTAGCGGTGTAGATAACTACTGGAACTACACACTACTGTGTTACCATGTAGCGGTGTAGATAACTACTGGAACTACACACTACTGTGTTACCATGTAGCGGTGTAGCTAACTACTGGAACTACACACTACTGTGTTACCATGTAGCGGTGTAGCTAACTACTGGAACTACACACTATTATTTTAGCAAAAATAAAATATGGGGCAATTAGCAATCATTTTCTACATTTTCTGGCATCAGACCTGCCTAATTCTTCTTTTTTTGTTTGTTTAATGGGCTAATTTATACAAAACTATATATGAAACAATATTTTTCTTAAGATCAGCTTTAGTATGGCTTAACGTCTGTCAGTGTGAAGCAATTATTAGCTTGTTATTCCAGGCCAGCGTACTGTAAGTGTTCTGTAATTTACAGCGCCTTCCTCATGCTATGAATGAACAAATGTTCCGTGTTTACGCATCAATGGGGTGAAGGGCAGTCAGCTTACAAGACACCCCTATCTCAACAACTTCTCACTTTCCACAACTCTAAGTGTCCACTGAAGGAGGTCAAAGAGACAAAGAACAGACACTTTCTGTACATCAACAGACCGTCTTTCGTATTTATATCGTATTTACATGTGTTACAGGGGTGTGGATTCAAAGACAAATGGGGGTTCAGGTTATGATGAGAGGGAAAAGTTATCGCCAATTGCGCCAGTGACATTTTGAACAAACTGAAGGACTCATATCATGTTGGTACAACTTCAAGCATACTGTGATGTTTCTACGTCATTAATAGTATAATATAATGTGTATTTTATAACACGGAAAGTATTCAGACCCATTTACTTTTTACACATGTTGTTACGTTACAGCCTTATTCTAAAAATGGATGAAATTGTTGTTTTTCCTCGTCCATCTACACACAATACCACATAATGAAAAGCAAAAACAGTTGTTTTAAAAAAAAAAACATTTTTGCAAATATTGTACAAATAAAAACTGATAAATATTCAGACCCTTTACTCTGTACTTTGTTGAAGCTCCTTTGGCAGTGATTACAGCCTCGAGTCTTCTTGGGTATGACGCAACAAGCTTGGCACACCTGTATTTGGGGAGTTTCTCCCATTCTTCTCTGCAGATCCTCTCAAGCTCTGTCAGGTTGGATGGGGAGCGTCACTGCACAGCCATTTTCAGGTCTCTCCAGAAATGTTTGATCGGGTTCAAGTCCGGGCTCTGGCTGGGCCACTCAAGAACATTCAGTTCAGAGACATGTCCCAAAGCCACTCCTAAGTTATCTTGGCTGTGTGCTTAGGGTTGTTGTCCTGTTGGAAGGTGAACCTTCACCCCAGTTTGAGGTCCTGAGTGCTCTGGAGCAGGTTTTCATCAAGGATCTCTCTGTACTTTGCTCCGTTAATCTTTCCCTCGATCCTGACTAGTCTCCCAGTCCCCGCCGCTGAAAAAACATCCCCAACAGCATGATGCTGCCACCACCATGCTTCACCGTAGAGATGGTGCCAGGTTTCCGTCAGATGTGACATTTGGCATTCTGTAAGGGATTTCCTCCTCTTCTTCTTCGGAAAAGGATCAGAGGACCAAGTGTCCATGGTTCTTTTAATAAGAAATAGTACTCATTAACAACTGAATACAAAAACAATAAACGTGGAATGAACGAAACCCGAAACAGTACCGTGTGGTGAAAAAACACAGACACGGAAACAATCACCCCCCAACACACAGTGAAACCCAGGCTACCTAAGTATGATTCTCAATCAGAGACAACTAATGACACCTGCCTCTGATTGAGAACCATACTAGGCCCGAAACATAGAAATACCCAAATCATAGAAAAACAAACATAGACTGCCCACCCCAACTCACGCCCTGACCATACTAAATAACGACAAAACAAAGGAGATAAAGGTCAGAACGTGACACATTCAGGCCAAAGAGTTCAATCTTGGTTTCATCAGACCAGAGAAGGTTGTTTCTCATGGTCTGAGAGTCTTTAGGTGCCTTCTGGCAAACTCCCAGCAGGCTCTATTTTATTACTATGGATTCCCATGAGCCATTTTCCATTAAGCTTCGCTGAACCCAGAAGCCAGCTGGACCAATGTGATTGTTATGATCAGGGATTAGTTCATTGACTATAACTGCCTTGGAAGTGAGGGATCTAACATTAAGTAGCCCTATTTTGAGATGTGAGGTATCATGATCTCTTTCAATAATGACAGGAATGGAGGTGGTCTTTATCCTAGTGAGATTGCTAAGGCGAACACCACCATGTTTAGTTTTGCCCAACCTAGGTCGAGGCACAGACATGGTCTCAATGGGAATAGCTGAGCTGGCTACACTGACTGTGCTAGTGGCAGACTCCACTAAGCTGGCAGAATGGCTAACAGCCTGCTGTCTGGCCTGCACCCTATCTCATTGTGGAGCTAGAGGAGTTAGAGCCCTGTCTATGTTGGTAGATAAGATGAGAGCACCCCTCCAGCTAGGATGGAGTCCGTCACTCCTCAACAGGCTGTTTGTCCGTCACTCCTCAGCAGGTCAGGCTTGGTCCTGTTTGTGGGTGAGTCCCAGAAAGAGGGTCAATTATCTACAAATTCTATCTTTTGGGAGGGGCAGAACACAGTTTTCAACCAGCGATTGAGTTGTGAGACTCTGCTGTAGAGCTCATCACTCCCCCTAACTGGGAGGGGGCCAGAGACAATTACTCGATGCCGACACATCTTTCTAGCTAATTTACTCACTGAAGCTATGTTACACTTGGTGACCTCTGACTGGTTCATCCTAACATCGTTGGTGCCGACGTGGATAACAATATCTCTATACTCTCTACACTCGCCAGTTTTAGCTTCAGCCAGCACCATCTTCAGATTAGCCTTAACGTCGGTAGCCCTGCCCCCTGGTAAACAGTGTATGATCGCTGGATGATTCATTTTAAGTCTAATACTGCGGGTACTGGAGTCGCCAATGACTAGGGTTTTCAATTTGTCAGAGCTAATGGTGGGAAGCTTCAGCGTCTCAGACGTGACGGGTGGAGGAGAGACCAGAGAAGGCTCTCCCTTTGACTCCGACTCGCTGCTTAATGGGGAAAACCGGTTGAAAGTTTCTGTCGGCTGAATGAGCGACACCAGTTGAGCATTCCTACAGCTAGGGCTGAAAGACAGAGCGAGAAAGAGAGAGAGAGAGAGAGACAGAGAGAGAGAGAGAGAGAGAGAGAGAGGGTGTAGCTCATTCGGCTGTGGCCTCATCATATCTGTTGAGAGAGAGAGAGAGACAGAGAGAGACAGAGAGAGAGAGGGTGTAGCTCATTCAGCTGTGAGCTACTTCAACCTGCATCTGTTGAGAGAGAGAGAGAGAGACAGAGAGAGAGAGAGGGTGTAGCTCATTTGGCTGTGAGCTACTTCAACCTGCTGGCCTAATTTCTGTTGAGAGAGAGTTACCCTTTTTGCATTCTTCACTTGTGAGTGTAAAGTGGTGGAAGTAATTGTAAGACAGCAGGTCCAATGTACAAATCAATGATCAATACCATGTCTATTCCTGGTTGGAGACCTCTCTGTAGTTTCCACTGTTGTGAAAGCCTCTCATATTTTCTCCTTCAATTAATAAGATCATATCGTTCTCAGAAGTCCCGTTATAATGCGCGTATTGTATTCACAGCCTATTGATCTGTGGAGATTCTCAATAACTGGGTTGCATCTCATTGTAGCCTGTCTATTTTAATTACCACACTTCCCAACTTATTTAGTCATGTAAATAAAACCTTGACTTAAGTGTTTGTGGTATTGAAGTGACTTGTGGGAGACTGAGCCTTTCCAGAACCTACTCAGAATGAGGACATAGTACCTGACTGTTGATATGGCGATTAATAATGATAAAGGGTTCCTCTATATCCAACGCTTAATTAATGGTGCCCCTCTTAATCTGGATAAACAAATTCAGCACATCAATCAGATCAATTCATCAGTAAATGATCTTGAATATCAATATTAGGTCATAACTCGTGTGTGTGTGTGTGTGTGTGTGTGTGTGTGTGTGTGTGTGTGTGTGTGTGTGTGTGTGTGTGTGTGTGTGTGTGTGTGTGTGTGTGTGTGTGTGTGTGTGTGTGTGTGTGTGTGTGTGTGTGTGTGTGTGTGTGTGTGTGTGTGTGTGTTCCTGGCTGCTGTCAGCAGCAGACGGATCCTAGAGCTCCTTCAGACTCTCAGAGTCTTTCTGGGTGACCACTCAGGGCGAAAACACACACCCACAGCTGCTGCTAGGAAGGAGAGAGGAGAGGGAAGGAGATGGGATGAGAGTAGAGGAGAGAGAGTTGAGGAGAAGTAAGGAGAGGGGAGGGGAGAGAGCAGAGGAGAGGAGAGGGAAGGAGATGGGATGAGAGTAGAGGAGAGGAGAGGGAAGAAAATGGGATGAGAGTAGAGGAGAAAAAGGTGAGGAGAATTGAGGAGAGGGGAGAGAGCAGAGGAGAGAGAGCAGAGGAAAGGCGAGAGAGCAGAGGGGAGGGGAGAGAGCAGAGGAGAGGGGAGAGAGCAGGGGAGAGAGCAGAGGGGAGAGAGCAGAGGAGAGGAGAGAGAGCAGAGGAGAGGAGAGAGAGCAGAGGAGAGGAGAGAGAGCAGAGGAAAGGCGAGAGAGCAGAGGATAGGGGAGAGAGCAGAGGAGAGGGGAGAGAGCAGAGGAGAGGGGAGAGAGCAGGGGAGAGAGCGGAGGAGAGGAGAGAGAGCAGAGGAGGAGAGAGAGCAGAGGAGAGGAGAGAGAGCAGAGGAAAGGCGAGAGAGCAGAGGATAGGGGAGAGAGCAGAGGAGAGGGGAGAGAGCAGAGGAGAGGGGAGAGAGCAGGGGAGAGAGCAGAGGGGAGAGAGCAGAGGAGAGGAGAGAGAGCAGAGGAGAGGAGAAGGAATGAGAGGAGAGAAGAGAGAGGAGAGGAGAGGAGAGAAGAGGGAAGAAGAGGGGAGGAGAGGGAAGGAGAGGGCAGGAGAGAAGATGGGAAGAGAGAGGGGAGGAGAGGAGAGGGGATGAGAGGAGAGATAAGGAAAGGGGAGGAGAAGGGAGATGAGAGAGGGGAGGAAAGGTGGAGGGGAAATAAGAGGAGAGGGGGAGAGCAGTGGGAGTGGCTATCCTGGCCAGAGGTAAAACATTCACACAACATAACTACAGATCAACGAGGGTTAATATACTGACCACAACATGACTACAGATCAGTGAGGGTTGATATATTGACCACAACATGACTACAGATCAGTGAGGGTTAATATACTGACCACAACATAACTACAGATCAGTGAGGGTTAATATACTGACCACAACATAACTACAGATCAACGAGGGTTAATATACTGACCACAACATGACTACAGATCAACAAGGGTTAATATACTGACCACAACATGACTACAGATCAGTGAGGGTTGATATATTGACCACAACATGACTACAGATCAGTGAGGGTTGATATATTGACCACAACATGACTACAGATCAGTGAGGGTTAATATACTGACCACAACATAACTACAGATCAACGAGAGTTAATATACTGACCACAACATGACTACAGATCAGTGAGGGTTAATATACTGACCACAACATAACTACAGATCAGTGAGGGTTGATATATTGACCACAACATAACTACAGATCAGTGAGGGTTAATATACTGACCACAACATAACTACAGATCAACGAGGGTTAATATACTGACCACAACATGACTACAGATCAGTGAGGGTTAATATATTGACCACAACATAACTACAGATCAGTGAGGGTTGATATACTGACCACAACATAACTACAGATCAACGAGGGTTAATATACTGACCTCAACATAACTACAGATCAGTGAGGGTTAATATACTGACCACAACATAACTACAGATCAGTGAGGGTTGATATACTGACCACAACATAACTACAGATCAGTGAGGGTTGATATACTGACCACAACATAACTTAATGTTTGACTGCAGGCTGTCACACTCACACAGAGAGAGAGAGAAAGAGAGGGGGGGGGGAGGAGAGGGGAGAGAGAGAGAGAGAGAGAGAGAGAGAGAGAGAGAGAGAGAGAGAGAAGAGGAGAGTGAGCAAGAGAGGAGAGAGAAGGAGAGAGAGAGAGAAAGGAGAGAGACAGAGGAGAGTGAGGGGAGAGAGAGAAAGAGAGAGAGATAGAGGAGAGGAAAGTGAGCAAAAGAGGAGAGAGAGAAAGAAGAGTGAGACAGAGGAGTGAGGGGAGTGAGAGAGATAGAGGAGAGGAGAGTGAGCAAGAGAGGAGAGAGGGAGAGTGGGAGAGAGAGACAGCGAAAGAGGAGTGAGAGAGACTGAGCGACAGAGAGAGAGAGAGAAGAGGGAGAGAGAGAGAGAGAGAAAGAGAGAGAGAGATGAGGGAGAGGGAGAGGGAGGAGATAGAGAGAGAGAGAGAGAGAGATGAGAGAGAGAGAGATGAGGGAGAGGGAGAGAAAGAGAGAGATAGAGGGAGCGAGAGCGTGAAAGAGGGAGAGAGAGAGAGAGAGGGGAGAGAGGGGAGGGAAGAGAGAGAGAGAGAGAGAGAGAGAGAGAGAGAGAGATGAGGGAGAGAGATGAGGGGGAGGGAGAGGGAGAGGGAGAGAGCGAGCGAGAGCGTGGAAGAGGGAGAGAGACAGCGAGAGAAAGAAAGAGAGGGCGAGCGACAGAGGAGAGAGATGAGGGAGAGGGAGAGAGTGAGCGAGAGAAAGAAAGAGAGGGCAGGAGAGAGGATCAACCAGTTTGGTCACATCACTCAACTGTGTGTGTGTGTGTGCACAGGTGTTTGCGTAGGTGCGCATGGGTGTTATCATGTGTGTGTATCAGAGTTTCACTCAGTGACTCATGTAAATATACAGTTGATCTGTCTACAACTGATATTATCATGATATGAGTGGAGCTACTGAGACTGGACACACCTGGCTCTTAGTCAGGGTACTGAGACATCTCTATGGAGTGGAGCTACTGAGACTGGACCCACCTGGCTCTTACTGTCCAAGCCCCATCTAACAGTACAAGCCCCGTCTAACAGTCCAAGCCCCGTCTAACAGTCCAAGCCCCGTCTAACAGTCTAACAGTCCAAGCCCCGTCTAACAGTCTAACAGTCCAAGCCCCATCTAACAGTCTAACAGTCCAAGCCCCATCTAACAGTCCAAGCCCCATCTAACAGTCCAAGCCCCATCTAACAGTCCAAGCCCCATCTAACAGTACAAGCCCCGTCTAACAGTCCAAGCCCCGTCTAACAGTCCAAGCCCCATCTAACAGTCTAACAGTCCAAGCCCCGTCTAACAGTCTAACAGTCCAAGCCCCATCTAACAGTCTAACAGTCCAAGCCCCATCTAACAGTCCAAGCCCCATCTAACAGTCCAAGCCCCATCTAACAGTCCAAGCCCCATCTAACAGTCTAACAGTCCAAGCCCCATCTAACAGTCCAAGCCCCATCTAACAGTCCAAGCCCCGTCTAACAGTCCAAGCCCCATCTAACAGTCTAACAGTCCAAGCCCCGTCTAACAGTCTAACAGTCCATGCCCCATCTAACAGTCCAAACCCATCTAACAGTCCAAGCCCCATCTAACAGTCCAAGCCCCATCTAACAGTCCAAGCCCCGTCTATAGAATTGTTTTAAGGTCACACCAAAGATAATTTTGATACTTGATTTTGAATTGTAAGACCCCTTGAAATATCAACAATGTAATAAACCCACTGAATAACAGATAGTCCTTACTGCTATTAGCCCATAGAAACACATTGAATAACAGATAGTCCTTACTGCTATTAGCCCATAGAAACACATTGAATAACAGACAGTCCTTACTGCTATTAGCCCATAGAAACACATTGAATAACAGATGGTCCTTACTGCTATTAGCCCATAGAAACACATTGAATAACAGATGGTCCTTACTGCTATTAGCCCATAGAAACACATTGAATAACAGATAGTCCTTACTGCTATTAGCCCATAGAAACACATTGAATAACAGATGGTCCTTACTGCTATTAGCCCATAGAAACACATTCAATAACAGATAGTCCTTACTGCTATTAGCCCATAGAAACACATTGAATAACAGATAGTCCTTACTGCTATTAGCCAATAGAAACACATTGAATAACAGAGTCCTTACTGCTATTAGCCCATAGAAACACATTGAATAACAGATGGTCCTTACTGCTATTAGCCCATAGAAACACATTGAACAACAGATAGTCCTTACTGCTATTAGCCCATAGAAACACATTGAATAACAGATAGACCCCCAAAAAACAAAAGGAAGTTTGTTCTGAAGTGTCTGTCCAATATCTGAGAGATAGAAGAGAGATCAGTAAACAATTAATATTGTTGTATTTAACCCCTTATTTTAGGCACTAAACTATCTCCATGAGAGATAGAGAGAGCTTATCTTTGGAACTAAACTATCTCCATGAGAGATAGAAGAGGGAGCTTATCTTTGGTACTGAACTATCTCCATGAGAGATAGAAGAGAGAGCTTATCTTAGGAACTAAACTATCTCCATGAGAGATAGAAGAGAGAGCTTATCTTTGGTACTGAACTATCTCCATGAGAGATAGAAGAGAGCTTATCTTTGGTACTGAACTATCTCCATGAGAGATAGAAGAGAGAGCTTATCTTTGGTACTGAACTATCTCCATGAGAGATAGAAGAGTGAGCTTATCTTTGGAACTAAACTATCTCCATGAGAGATAGAAGAGAGAGCTTATTTTTGGTACTGAACTATCTCCATGAGAGATAGAAGAGAGCTTATCTTTGGTACTGAACTATCTCCATGAGAGATAGAAGAGAGCTTATCTTTGGTACTGAACTATCTCCATGAGAGATAGAAGAGAGCTTATCTTTGGTACTGAACTATCTCCATGAGAGATAGAAGAGAGAGCTTATCTTTGGAACTAAACTATCTCCATGAGAGATAGAAGAGAGAGCTTATCTTTGGTACTGAACTATCTCCATGAGAGATAGAAGAGAGCTTATCTTTGGTACTGAACTATCTCCATGAGAGATAGAAGAGAGCTTATCTTTGGTACTGAACTATCTCCATGAGAGATAGAAGAGAGAGCTTATCTTTGGTACTGAACTATCTCCATGAGAGATAGAAGAGAGAGCTTATCTTTGGTACTGAACTATCTCCATGAGAGATAGAAGAGAGCTTATCTTTGGTACTGAACTATCTCCATGAGAGATAGAAGAGAGCTTATCTTTGGTACTGAACTATCTCCATGAGAGATAGAAGAGAGAGCTTATCTTTGGAACTAAACTATCTCCATGAGAGATAGAAGAGAGAGCTTATCTTTGGTACTGAACTATCTCCATGAGAGATAGAAGAGAGCTTATCTTTGGTACTGAACTATCTCCATGAGAGATAGAAGAGAGCTTATCTTTGGTACTGAACTATCTCCATGAGAGATAGAAGAGAGAGCTTATCTTTGGTACTGAACTATCTCCATGAGAGATAGAAGAGAGAGCTTATCTTTGGTACTGAACTATCTCCATGAGAGATAGAAGAGAGCTTATCTTTGGTACTGAACTATCTCCATGAGAGATAGAAGAGAGCTTATCTTTGGTACTGAACTATCTCCATATATGCTTCCTATCATTTTTTCAAATGGTACCGGGAATAACGATGTACGAGTCGGGAAGCAAGTTCAGGGAGTGGATTACATTTAAATAAATAAACAAAACAAGAAACACAATTAAGCCATGAGGCTGACGCAACAGATCATAACATTTATCTTAAAATGTTGATAAAATATTAGGCTATTACTACAGTTGCAGTCAGAAGTTTACATAAACTTAGGTAGGAGTCATTAAAACTTGTTTTTCAAGGCCTCCACAAATTTCTTGTCAACGCACTCCAGTTTTGGCAAGTCTGTTAGGACATCTACTTTGTGCATGACATAAGTCATTTTTTCCAACAAATGTTAACAGACAGATTATTTCACTTATAAATCATTGTTTCACATTTCCAGTGGGTCAGAAGTTTACAGACACTAAGTTGACTGTGACCTAAACAGCTTGGAAAATTCCAGAAAATTATGTCATGGGTTTAGAAGCTTCTGATAGGCTAATTGACATCATTTGAGTCAATTGGAGGTGTACCTGTGGATGTATCTCAAGGCCTACCTTCAAACTCAGTGCCTCTTTGCTTGACATCATGAGAAAATCAAAAGAAATCAGCCAAGACCTCACCTCAGAAAAAAGTGTAGACCTCCACAAGTCTGGTTCATCCTTGGGAGCAATTTCCAAACGCCTGAAGGTACCACATTCATCTGTACAAACAATAGTATGCAAGTATAAACACCATGGGACCACGCAGCCGGCATACCGCTCAGGAAGGAGACGCGTTCTGTCTCTTAGAGATGAATGTACATTGTTGCGAAAAGTGCAAATCAATCCTAGAACAACAGCAAAGGACCTTGTAAAGATGCTGGAGGGAACAGGTACAAAATTATCTGTATCCACAGTAAAACGAGTCCTATATTGACCTGAAAGGTCACTAAGCAAGGAAGAAGCCACGGCTCCAAAACCACAATAAAAAAGCCAGACTACGGTTTGCAACTGCACATGGGGACAAAGATTGTACTTTTTGGAGAAATGTCCTCTAGTCTGATGAAACAAAAATATAAATGTTTGGCCATAATGACCATCGTTACGTTTGGATGAAAAAGGGGGAGGCTTGCAAGCCGAAGAACACCATCCCAACCGTGAGGCACGGGGTGGCAGCATCATGTTGTTTTGCTGCAGGAGGGACTGGTGCACTTCACAAAATAGATGGCATCACGAGGGAGGAAAATTACGTGGATATATTGAAGCAACATCTCAAGACATCAGTCAGGAAGTTAAAGCTTGGTCGCAAATGGACAATGACCCCAAGCAAACTTCCAAAGTTGTGGCAAAATGGCTTAAGGACAACAAAGTCAAGGTATTGGAGTGGCCTTCACTGTCATGTACTGTCATGTTGTGTCTTGTCTCTGTCCTTTCCCTTCACCCTGTCTCCCTCTGCTGGTCGTTGTTAGGTTACCTTTTCTCCCCCTCTTTCCCCCAGCTGTGCCTTGTCTCCTCCTAACCACCTCGTCACCCCTTTTCCCACCTGTTCCCTTTTTCCCTCTGATTAGGTCCCTATATCTCTCTCTGTTTCTGCTCCTGTCTTTGTCGGATTCTTGTTTGTTGTGTTTCATGCCTGAACCAGACTGTCGTCATGTTTGCTGTAACCTTGTCTTGTCCTGTCGGAATCTGCCGGTCCGTCTGAGCCTACCTATGTTTGGTAATTAAAGAAGCTCTGTTTAAGTTAATTCGCTTTTGGGTCCTCATTCACGCACCGTAACAGAAGAATCCGACCAAGAATGGACCCAGCGACTTCGGATCCTCTCCACTCAGCCGTCGGGATCCAGGGAGCGATGCTAGGCAGACACGAGCAGGAAGTGTCTGCTGCTCGACATGCCGTTGAGACCCTGGCCACCCAAGTCTCCAACCTCACAGAACAGGTTCACCATCTCCGCCTCGATCCACCGGCCACTTCCAGGGCTTTCGAATCTCCGGAGCCCAGAATCAATAACCCGCCGTGTTACTCTGGGGAGCCCACTGAATGCCGCTCGTTCCTCACCCAGTGTGATATTGTGTTTTCTCTCCAGCCCAACACTTACTCCAGGAGCACTGCTCGTGTCGCCTACGTCATATCTCTCCTTATTGGACGGGCTCGTGAGTGGGGCACGGCAATCTGGGAGGCAAGGGCTGAGTGTACTAACCAGTATCAGGACTTTAAGGAGGAGATGATACGGGTTTTTGATCGATCTGTTTTTGGGGAGGAGGCTTCCAGGGCCCTGTCTTCCCTATGTCAAGGTAATCGATCCATAACAGACTACTCTATTGAGTTTCGCACTCTTGCTGCCTCCAGTGGCTGGAACGAGCCGGCTTTGCTCGCTCGTTTTCTGGAGGGTCTCCGCGCAGAGGTAAAGGATGAGATTCTCTGCCCGGGAGGTTCCTTCCAGCGTGGATTCCTTGATTGAACTCGCTATTCGCATTGAGCGACGGGTTGATCTTCGTCACCGAGCTCGTGGAAAGGAGCTCGCGTTCTCCGTTGCCCCCCTCTCCGCATCACTACCATCTTCCTCTGCCGGCTCGGGTGCTGAGCCCATGCAGCTGGGAGGTATCCGCATCTCGACTAAGGAGAGGGAACGGAGAATCACCAACCGCCTCTGTCTCTATTGCGGTTCCGCTGGTCATTTTGTCACTTCATGTCCAGTAAAAGGCCAGAGCTCGTCAGTAAGCGGAGGGCTACTGGTGAGCGCTACTACTCCTGTCTCTCCTTCAAGATCCTGCACTACCTTGTCGGTCCATCTACGCTGGACCGGTTCGTCAGCTTCCTGCAGTGCCTTAATAGACTCTGGGGCGGAGGGCTGTTTTATGGACGAGACCTGGGCTCGGGAACATGACATTCCTCTCAGACAGTTAAAGGAGCCCACGGCCTTGTTCGCCCTGGATGGTAGTCCTCTCCCCAGGATTCAGCGTGAGACGCTACCTTTAACCCTCACTGTTTCTGGTAATCATAGTGAAACCATTTCTTTTTTAATTTTTCGTTCACCTTTTACACCTGTTGTTTTGGGCCATCCCTGGCTAGTTTGTCATAATCCTTCCATTAATTGGTCTAGTAATTCTATCCTCTCCTGGAACGTCTCTTGTCATGTGAAATGTTTAATGTCTGCTATCCCTCCTGTTTCCTCTGTCTCTTCTTCACAGGAGGAGCCTGGTGATTTGACAGGGGTGCGCACGGTGTTCAGTCGGTCGAGGGCCACCTCTCTTCCTCCACACCGGTCGTATGATTGTAGTATTGATCTCCTTCCGGGAACCACCCCCCCCCCCGGGGTAGACTATACTCTCTGTCGGCTCCCGAACGTAAGGCTCTCGAAGATTATTTGTCTGTAGCTCTTGACGCCGGTACCATAGTCCCCTCCTCCTCTCCCGCCGGAGCGGGGTTTTTTTTTGTCAAGAAGAAGGACGGGTCTCTGCGCCCCTGCATAGATTATCGAGGGCTGAATGACATAACAGTGAAGAATCGTTATCCGCTTCCTCTTATGTCTTCAGCCTTCGAGATCCTGCAGGGAGCCAGGTTTTTCACTAAGTTGGACCTTCGTAACGCTTACCATCTCGTGCGCATCAGGGAGGGGGACGAGTGGAAGACGGCGTTTAACCCTCCGTTAGGGCACTTTGAATACCGGGTTCTTCCTTTCGGCCTCGCTAACGCTCCAGCTGTCTTTCAGGCATTAGTCAATGATGTCCTGAGAGACATGCTGAACATCTTTGTTTTCGTTTACCTTGACGATATCCTGATTTTTTCACCGTCACTCCAGATTCATGTTCAGCACGTTCGACGTGTCCTCCAGCGCCTTTTAGAGAATTGTATTTTTGTGAAGGCTGAGAAGTGCACTTTTCATGCCTCCTCCGTCACATTTCTCGGTTCTGTTATTTCCGCTGAAGGCATTAAGATGGATCCCGCTAAGGTCCAGGCTGTCATTGATTGGCCCGTCCCTAAGTCACGCGTCGAGCTGCAGCGCTTTCTCGGCTTCGCGAACTTCTATCGTCGTTTCATCCGTAATTTCGGTCAGGTGGCAGCTCCTCTCACAGCCCTTACTTCTGTCAAGACGTGCTTTAAGTGGTCCGTTTCCGCCCAGGGAGCTTTTGATCTCCTCAAGAATCGTTTTACATCCGCTCCTATCCTTGTTACACCTGACGTCTCTAGACAGTTCGTTGTCGAGGTTGACGCGTCAGAGGTGGGCGTGGGAGCCATTCTTTCTCAGCGCTCCCTCTCTGACGACAAGGTCCACCCATGCGCGTATTTTTCTCATCGCCTGTCGCCGTCGGAACGTAACTATGATGTGGGTAACCGCGAACTGCTCGCCATCCGGTTAGCCCTAGGCGAATGGCGACAGTGGTTGGAGGGGGCGACCGTTCCTTTTGTCGTTTGGACTGACCATAGGAACCTTGAGTACATCCGTTCTGCCAAACGACTTAATGCGCGTCAGGCGCGTTGGGCGCTGTTTTTCGCTCGTTTCGAGTTCGTGATTTCTTATCGTCCGGGCTCTAAGAACACCAAGCCTGATGCTTTGTCTCGTCTCTTCAGTTCTTCAGTAGCCTCCACTGACCCCGAGGGGATTCTCCCTGAGGGGCGTGTTGTCGGGTTGACTGTCTGGGGAATTGAGAGGCAGGTAAAGCAAGCGCTCACTCACACTCCGTCGCCGCGCGCTTGTCCTAGGAACCTTCTTTTCGTTCCCGTTCCTACTCGTCTGGCCGTTCTTCAGTGGGCTCACTCTGCCAAGTTAGCCGGCCACCCTGGCGTTCGGGGTACGCTTGCTTCCATTCGCCAGCATTTTTGGTGGCCCACCCGGGAGCATGACACGCGTCGTTTCGTGGCTGCTTGTTCGGTCTGCGCGCAGACTAAGTCCGGTAACTCCCCTCCTGCCGGTCGTCTCAGGCCGCTTCCCATTCCCTCTCGACCGTGGTCTCACATCGCCTTAGATTTTGTCACCGGACTGCCTTCGTCAGCGGGGAAGACTGTTATTCTTACGGTTGTCGATAGGTTCTCTAAGGCGGCTCATTTCATTCCCCTTGCTAAGCTTCCTTCTGCTAAAGAGACGGCACAAATCATCATCGAGAATGTTTTCAGAATTCATGGCCTTCCGTCAGACGTCGTTTCGGACAGAGGTCCGCAATTCACGTCTCAATTTTGGAGGGAGTTTTGCCGTTTGATTGGGGCTTCCGTCAGTCTCTCTTCCGGCTTTCACCCCCAGTCTAACGGTCAAGCAGAACGGGCCAATCAGACTATTGGTCGCATCTTACGCAGTCTTTCTTTTCGCAACCCTGCGTCTTGGTCAGAACAGCTCCCCTGGGCAGAATACGCCCACAACTCGCTTCCTTCGTCTGCGACCGGGCTATCTCCTTTTCAGAGTAGCCTCGGGTACCAGCCTCCGCTGTTCTCATCTCAGTTCGCCGAGTCCAGCGTCCCCTCCGCTCAGGCTTTTGTCCAACGTTGCGAGCGCACCTGGAAGAGGGTCAGGTCTGCACTTTGCCGTTATAGGACGCAGACTGTGAGGGCTGCTAATAAGCGTAGAACTAAGAGTCCTAGATATTGTCGCGGTCAGAGAGTTTGGCTCTCCACTCAGAACCTTCCCCTTAAGACGGCTTCTCGCAAGTTGACCCCGCGGTTCATTGGTCCGTTCCGTATTTCTCGGGTCATTAATCCTGTCGCAGTTCGACTTCTTCTTCCGCGATACCTTCGTCGCGTCCACCCGGTCTTCCATGTCTCCTGCATCAAGCCCGTCCTTCGCGCCCCCGCTCGTCTTCCCCCCCCCCCCCCCCATCCTTGTCGAGGGCGCACCCATCTACAGGGTCCGTAGAATTTTGGACATGCGTCCTCGGGGCCGTGGTCACCAGTACCTCGTAGATTGGGAGGGGTACGGTCCTGAGGAGAGGAGTTGGGTTCCCTCTCGGGACGTGCTGGACCGTGCGCTGATCGAGGATTTCCTCCGTTGCCGCCAGGTTTCCTCCTCGAGTGCGCCAGGAGGCGCTCGGTGAGTGGGGGGGTACTGTCATGTACTGTCATGTTGTGTCTTGTCTCTGTCCTTTCCCTTCACCCTGTCTCCCTCTGCTGGTCGTTGTTAGGTTACCTTTTCTCCCCCTCTTTCCCCCAGCTGTGCCTTGTCTCCTCCTAACCACCTCGTCACCCCTTTTCCCACCTGTTCCCTTTTTCCCTCTGATTAGGTCCCTATATCTCTCTCTGTTTCTGCTCCTGTCTTTGTCGGATTCTTGTTTGTTGTGTTTCATGCCTGAACCAGACTGTCGTCATGTTTGCTGTAACCTTGTCTTGTCCTGTCGGAATCTGCCGGTCCGTCTGAGCCTACCTATGTTTGGTAATTAAAGAAGCTCTGTTTAAGTTAATTCGCTTTTGGGTCCTCATTCACGCACCGTAACATTCACAAAGCCCCGACCTCAATTCTATAGAAAATTTGCGGGCAGAACTGAAAAAGCATGTGCGAGCAAGGAGGCCTACAAACCTGACTCAGTTACACCAGCTCTGTCAAGAGGAATGGGCCACAATTCACCCAATTTATTGTGAGAAGCTTGTGGAAGGCTACCCGAAACATTTGACCCAAGTTAAACAATTTAAAGGAAATGCTACCAAATAGTAATTGAGTGTATGTAAACTTCTGACCCACTGGGAATGTGATGAAAGAAATAAAAGCTGAAATAAATCACTCTCGACTATTATTCTGACATTTTCACATTCTTAAAATAAAGTGGTGATCCTAACCGACCTAAGACAGGGACATTTTACTAGGATTAAATGTCAGGAATTGAGTTTAAGTGTATTTGGCCAAGGTGTGTGTAAACTTCCGACTTCAACTGTACATGGCAGTAGACTGTAAGCGTGAATGTTCTAAAATGCAATCAAATAACATTAAACTTCTGAAGGAAAAAAGAACAGGCTGTTTGTCCACGTGTCCTTCAGACAAGGAAGTGACTGAACATGGTGTTGTGTTGTTTGATGTAAAAAAAAAACACATTACAACATAAAATGCATTATTATTACAGAGAATCAGTCAAATTATGCTACCTTCGGCCTATTGGCTACTTAGCTTGTTAATACCTTTCTCAAAATACAGCACTGCTCCTTTAAAGACATAACAAAAGCTCTTTACCTGACTCACTTTTTAAAGATGTCTAGAAATGTACACGTTTTGTGCTCTTGTGGGAAGAAATCACTCCCCCATTGTTGACTAGAAATGATCAACAACTGGGCTAATAACTCACTATCTAGCAAACTATATTAACAAAATGTGCACACATCACTACACGCACCTCTCGCCTTGATCTCAAAACAAGTGCATCCACTCATGACCGATCATGCTGTAAACACAGTCCAGTTCAAAGTAAATGGCACAGATCCATATATGGCAATGGTCTATTTGCATATAGGCCTACTGCAGCTGTGATGGTTTATGCCACACTGGTCTGTGTAGGGGCTGAGTAGTGCCTGTCAATGCAATAGAATCCTACTCCGATGAGTTCTGGCTACAACAAAATCTCTTGCATAGTTTGTTTTGTTCTGGAATGTTGCATTGAAAGTGAAGAATATCACATTGATTCGATCACAATTGCCACGGTAAAGGGACACGTTGATAGTGTTAACAGGGAAAACTCTAGAACAGTGGGAACTCTAGAACCTTTTCTGAGTGAAGATCAATGTCATTTGAGGTAGGCTATATGATAACAAATATAATTGTTTTATTTCTGTGAAGCACATCTGATTGAGCATACATGTAAATCATTTGCTTTTTATTTTACTGGGCTGATGGTGCCTGCATCAAATGGTCAGTCTCAGCAGAGGGAGAGAGCAGCAGACTGAGGGTCCGTCTCAGCAGAGGGAGAGAGCAGCAGACTGAGGGTCCGTCTCAGCAGAGGGAGAGAGCAGCAGACTGAGGGTCCGTCTCAGCAGAGGGAGAGAGCAGCAGACTGAGGGTCAGTCTCAGCAGAGGGAGAGAGCAGCAGACTGAGGGTCCGTCTCAGCAGAGGGAGAGAGCAGCAGACTGAGGGTCCGTCTCAGCAGAGGGAGAGAGCAGCAGACTGAGGGTCAGTCTCAGCAGAGGGAGAGAGCAGCAGACTGAGGGTCCGTCTCAGCAGAGGGAGAGAGCAGCAGACTGAGGGTCAGTCTCAGCAGAGGGAGAGAGCAGCAGACTGAGGGTCCGTCTCAGCAGAGGGAGAGAGCAGCAGACTGAGGGTCCGTCTCAGCAGAGGGAGAGAGCAGCAGACTGAGGGTCCGTCTCAGCAGAGGGAGAAAGCAGCAGACTGAGGGTCAGTCTCAGCAGAGGTAGAGAGCAGCAGACTGAGGGTCCGTCTCAGCAGAGGGAGAGAGCAGCAGACTGAGGGTCCGTCTCAGCAGAGGGAGAGAGCAGCAGACTGAGGGTCTGTCTCAGCAGAGGGAGAGAGCAGCAGACTGAGGGTCAGTCTCAGCAGAGGGAGAGAGCAGCAGACTGAGGGTCCGTCTCAGCAGAGGGAGAGAGCAGCAGACTGAGGGTCCGTCTCAGCAGAGGGAGAGAGCAGCAGACTGAGGGTCCGTCTCAGCAGAGGGAGAGAGCAGCAGACTGAGGGTCAGTCTCAGCAGAGGGAGAGAGCAGCAGACTGAGGGTCCGTCTCAGCAGAGGGAGAGAGCAGCAGACTGAGGGTCCGTCTCAGCAGAGGGAGAGAGCAGCAGACTGAGGGTCCGTCTCAGCAGAGGGAGAGAGCAGCAGACTGAGGGTCCGTCTCAGCAGAGGGAGAGAGCAGCAGACTGAGGGTCCGTCTCAGCAGAGGGAGAGAGCAGCAGACTGAGGGTCCGTCTCAGCAGAGGGAGAGAGCAGCAGACTGAGGCTCCATCTCTCAACATCCCTCCGCTCTCCCTTTCCTCCGCTGACACTGACCAAAAAGGTACACTGTCTTCCAGCTGATTGCGAAACTCGAGTCGCACCGCCTTATTTCAGACTCATTTATTATTTTTTTTAACCTTTATTTAACTAGGCAAATCAGTTAAGAACAAATTCTTATTTACAATGGCGACCTAGGAACAGTGGGTTAACTGCCTTGTTCAGGGGCCGAAAAACAGATTTTTTTCCCTTGTCAACTCGGGGAGTCGATCTTGCAACCTCTCAGTTACTAGTCCAACGCTCTAACCACTAGGCTACCCTGCCACCCCACAAATTGTAGTTGATACTCTTATGAACAAGTGAAATATTAATAAAGACCCATCAATAATAACACAAGCCTGATGATACACGTTCCTACAGGAAGAACGTTCAACACTTTTATAAGCCGTAAAGAGCTGAGTAAGAACTTAAACATGAAGTCACTCATAAAAAACAACAGCACTTTGCTGTATTCGTTGACAGTCTCTCTAGTCATGGTTTTAAATGTTTTGAAATCAGGATCAAGTTTGCTGTAACTTTTTTTTTTATGCCTGCTACGTTACTGCAGACACGGTCATCTGAGCCATCCGATTGGCCAGCGGTAGGCCTATAGTACACTTGATTTGCTCTCTGGGCCTGCCAGGAAGGCAGAATTTGTAACTTCAGTCACATGGAATGGTTCAAAATGGCAACAGTTGCCCACCCGACACGCAGGATGGCTGAATCACCAACATGCCAACAACAACAATAAGAAAAATAGCAAGACAAGGCTTTATCGTTGTTTTTTTTACAGAAATGTTTGGCGATCGACTAGGAATGCCTTGGAGATCATAAGAAACTAGCTACCTGGTATACAGAAAATACCCGAGCTCTGAAGCAAGCTACCAGAAAATTAGAACGGAAATGGCACCACACCAAACTGGAAGTCTTCCGATTAGCTTGGAAAGACAGTACCGTGCAGTATCGAAGAGCCCTCACTGCTGCTCGATCATCCTATTTTTCCAACTTAATTGAGAAAAATAAGAACAATCCGAAATGTATTTTTGATACCGTCGCAAAGCTAACTAAAAAGCAGCATTCCCCAAGTGAGGATGGCTTTCACTTAAGCAGTGGTACATTCATTAACTTCTTTGAGGAAAATATCATTAGAAAGCAAATGGCGGACTCCTCTTTAAATCTGCGTATTCCTCCAAAGCTCAGTTGTCCTGAGTCTGCACAACTCTGCCAGGACCTAGGATCAAGAGAGACACTCAAGTGTTTTAGTACTATATCTCTTGACACAATGATGAAAATAATAATGGCCTCTAAACCTTCAAGCTGCATACTGGACCCTATTCCAACTAAACTACTGAAAGAGCTGCTTCCTGTACTTGGCCCTCCTATGTTGAGCAGGCTACCCTGGGCGGCAGGGAAGCCTAGTGGTTAGAGCATTGCACTAGCAACCGGAAGGTTGCAAGTTCAAACCCCTGAGCTGACAAGGTACAAATCTGTCGTTCTGCCCCTGAACAGGCAGTTAACCCACTGTTCCTAGGCCGTCATTGAAAATAAGAATTTGTTCTCAACTGACTTGCCAAGTTAAATAAAGGTAAAATAAACGTCTCTCTATCCACCGGATGTGTACCAAACTCACTAAAAGTGGCAGTAATAAAGCCAAACCTTGACCCAGAAAATATTTAAAAAACGAAATCGGCCTTTATCGAATCTTCCATTCCTCTCAAAAAAAAAATGAAAAAGCTGTTGCGCAGCTACTCTCTGCCTTCCAGAAGACAAACAATGTATACGAAATGCTTCAGTCTGGTTTTAGACCCCATCATAGCACCGAGACTGCACTTGTGAAGGTGTTAAATGACCTTTTAATGGCATCGGACCGAGGCTCTGCATCTGTCCTCGTGCTCCTAGACCTTAGTGCTGCTTTTGATTCCATCGATCACCACATTCTTTTGGAGAGATTGGAAACCCAAATTGGTCTACACGGACAAGTTCTGGCCTGGTTTAGATCTTATCTGTCAGAAAGATATCAGTTTGTCTCTGTGAATGGTTTGTCCTCTAACAAATCAACTGTACATTTCGGTGTTCCTCAAGGTTCCGTTTTAGGACCACTATTGTTTTCACTATATATATTTTACCTCTTGGGGATGTTATTCGAAAACATAATGTTAACTTTCACTGCTATGCGGACGACACACAGCTGTACATTTCAATGAAACATGGTGAAGCCCCAAAATTGTCCTCGTTAGAAGCATGTGTTTCAGACATAAGGAAGTGGATGGCTGTAAACTTTCTACTTTTAAACTCGGACAAAACAGATGCTTGTTTTATGTCCCAAGAAAGAAAGAGATCTTCTGTTGAATCTGACAATTCATCTTGATAGTTGTACAGTCGTCTCAAATAAAACTGAAGGACCTCGGCGTTACTCTGGACCCTGATCTCACTTTTGACGAACATATCAAGACTGTTTCAAGGACAGCTTTTTTCCATCTACGTAACATTGCAAAAATCAGAAACTTTCTGTCCAAAAATGATGCAAAAAAATGTATCCGTGCTTTTGTTACTTCTAGGTTAGACTACTGCAATGCTCTACTTTCCGGCTACCCGGATAAAGCACTAAATAAACTTCAGTTAGTGATTTCAAGGGTTTACTGCTAACCTACAAAGCATTACATGGGCTTGCTCCTACCTATCTCTCTGATTTGGTCCTGCCGTACATACCTACACGTACGCTACGGTCACAAGACGCAGGCCTCCTAATTGTCCCTAGAATTTCTAAGCAAAGGCTTTCTCCTATTGAGCTCAGTTTTTATGGAATGGTCTGCCTACCCATGTGAGAGACGCAGACTCGGTCTCAACCTTTAAGTCTTTACTGAAGACTCATCTCTTCAGTGGGTCATATGATTGAGTGTAGTCTGGCCCAGGAGTGTGAAGGTGAACGGAAAGGCTCTGGAGCAACGAACCGCCCTTGCTGTCTCTGCCTGGCCGGTTCCCCACTCTCCACTTGGATTCTCTGCCTCTAACCCTATTACAGGGGCTGAGTCACTGGCTTACTGGTGCTCTTTCATGCCGTCCCTAGGAGGGGTGCATCACTTGAGTGGGTTGAGTCACTGATGTGATCTTCCTGTCTGGGTTGGCGCCCTCCCTTGGGTTGTGCCGTGGCGGAGATCTTTGTGGGCTCTACTCAGCCTTGTCTCAGGATGGTAAGTTGGTGGTTGAAGATATCCCTCTAGTGGTGTGGGGGCTGTGCTTTGGGAAAGTGGGTGGGGTTATATCCTTCCTGTTTAGCCCTGTCCGGGGGTATCATCAAATGGGGCCACAGTGTCTCCTGACCCCTCCTGTCTCAGCCTCCAGTATTTATGCTGCAGTAGTTTATGTGTCACAGGGCTGGGGTCAGTTTGTTATATTTGGAGTACTTCTCCTGTCTTATCCGGTGTCCTATGTGAATTTAAGTATGCTCTCTAATTCTCTCTTTCTTTCTTTCTCTCTCTGAGGACCTGAGCCCTAGGACCATGCCTCAGGACTACCTGTCATGACTCCTTGCTGTCCCCAATCCACCTGGCCCTGCTGCTGCTCCAGTTTCAACTGTTCTGCCTGCGGCTATGGAACCCTGACCTGTTCACCGGATGTGCTACCTGTCCCAGACCTGCTGTTTTCAACTCTCTAGAGACAGCAGGAGCGGTAGAGATACTCTTAATGATCGGCTATGAAAAGCCAACTGACATTTACTCTTGAGGTGCTGACTTGCTGCACCCTCGACAACTACTGTGATTATTATTATTTGACCATGCTGGTCATTTATGAACATTTGAACATCTTGGCCATGTTCTGTTATAATCTCCACCCGGCACAGCCAAAAGAAGACTGGCCACCCCTCATAGCCTGGTTCCTCTTTAGGTTTCTTCCTAGGTTTTGGCCTTTCTAGGGAGTTTCCTAGCCACCGTGCTTCTACACCTGCATTGCTTGCTATTTGGGGTTTTAGGCTGGATTTCTGTACAGCACTTTGAGATATCAGCTGATGTAAGGGCTATATAAATACATTTGATTTGGAGATGGACCAGTGGATCGTGATCGACTAGGAATGCCTCGGAGACGGACCAGTGGATTGTGATTGACTAGGAATGCCTCGGAGACGGACCAGTGGATCGTGATCGACCAGTTGGTGACCATTGCTCTAGAAAGTGGAGTTAAGTTCAGTCTCCTGCTTACCTCTGTGGGCTGATATTTCGGAGCTGAGCTGTAGTCTTGGGGCTACTGCACCCGTGTCCGCACACGCTCAGTTTAGAGGGAATATTGTTCACAAGCTAATATTGTCACCCACAGGCTATTCTTGATTTAATCTTGTCTTTACATATACTAAATAATGTGTGTTAGAATAGACCATTGTCATACAGCTGTATCGAAACAGGGGGAAAATACATGTCATCTATGCACTTAAATATCAACTGGAGGACGCTTTTCATGCCAGCCAGGTAGACTATACTCCTGTTGTAAAGAGAAGCAATGTGCTTCATATTAAGAAGGTTGAGAAATTTAGTAGGCCTAGCCTATAGAAAGCTGATGGGATACTCCTCTTTTTAGTAGAGGCCATCACTCTGTTTTCTCACACAATTGCATAACCTATAGAAATGTTGCGCAACATGAGCTCAAGGGGTCTTATGAAGTGTTTGATTAGATTTTCTATTCCATTTGCATTGATGTCAGAGTGATTAGAGGGACAAATAGAGTGCTGAGTACACCAGGCAGTTAACAAGTTTGGTAGGCTACTAATGACCATAAGCAGCTTCAGAGCTTGGAGAAGACTAATTACTGTGACTAAATAGTCACGTGGAATTTGACTGCCTTCATGACTCGTGACCGCTGGTGTTGCAGTAATACAGTCATCATAACAGCCCTACCTCTGACCACCGTAACGTTCTACAAGGGGCTCGGTAGTTAAGATTAACGTTCTACAAGGGGCTTGGCAGTTAAGACTAACGTTCTACAAGGGGCTTGGCAGTTAAGACTAACGTTCTACAAGGGGCTTGGCAGTTAAGACTAACGTTCTACAAGGGGCTCGGTAGTTAAGACTAACTAACGTTCTACAAGGCGCTTGGTAGTTAAGACTAACGTTCTACAAGGCGCTTGGCACTTAAGACATGTCCGTGCTCTGAACTCAGTAATAAGTTTTATCCTGCTGACCATATAGAGACTCAGCAGGATCTCACGGTGCACACAGCTGAGTACGTGCCTACACGGGCAGAGCAGCTGCGTTATAAGGAGGGGCTGTGAGGGTCAGTTGCCCACCCAACCCAACCCACCATTCCATACCACATACACACACCCACACACACTGCTGGGGAGAGGGAATGTGGTGTGTAGCAGTGTACACCGACACAACAGGACAGAAATGTGAGGAACGTGAAGGTTCAGTTAATATTTTATTACAGCTCACCGGTTAACAGTAGGTCTTCATCTCAGTGTTGAAACAGTTTCATGTGATTCCATCATGCTGAAACGGCCTACAACACACATCACCACCGTTAGCGCTATACACACACATCACCACCGTTAGCGCTATACACACACATCACCACCTTTAACGCTATAAACACATCGTCACCTTAATTTATGCTTTTAAAAACCTCTCGTCTTGAGTAACAAAAAGCTATTAAAAAAAAAACATTTCTATAAAAAAAGGAAGAAAAAAGGAAGGAATAAGTCAAAATAAAAACCCTGACAGTGTCGTTGAGTGAAGGAGAAACAGAAAGGAGGTTGAACCCTGAACTATAACCTCTGTGACCTGGTCCATACAACATGCACCCGATGCATACATGTCGTCTGTGTGTGTAGTGACAGCACCATTTACACAATGTGTGTGTCTAAGAGTACCAGCAGTGTCCGTGATCTTTGTCTGCCAGAGCCCTGAGAGTGAGAGACTGAGCTGCACTTCCTGACCTCATGCTAAATGTATAACCACATTACAGATACATATTTCACACAGAAACACAAAGAATTGGAAAAGAAAAATCAAACATGGACTATTTGAAATGTTGATATTTTTGTAAAAACCTTTTTGAGTGCAATGTTTACTGTTAAATTCAAATAGTTTTTTTGTTGTTGATATTTTGCCTTCTCACTTTTGTTTAATATTTCTCACTTGTAAACATGTTTCCCGTGCCAATAAAGCCCCTTGAGAGCGAGAATGTCTTTTAAATCAGCCTCCACCATCTCAGGATGTAGAAATGTATTGTGTAGAACAAACATGGTCAGGTCTGTTATGTAGAACAGGGAGTCGTTCCAGCTCTAGTTAATCTATTTCCATCTGCAACGTTCTGAACGCTTCACGTCAATGATAAAGCCCTGGAGCTGACAGAGAGTATGATGTCACTCTTCTGTCTCCTTTAAATTCTCCTACTGCCCCTCCCCGACAACACCATGGCAACCACGGCAGGCTCCATAGCGACCACTGAGTGACAGGGAGGTGTGGCATGTGCTACTTCTTTCCTCTCGCCTTTCAGTGTTACCTCCCTCCCTCCCCAGGCTGCTTCCTACATGTAACATCCTTCCCTCCCCAGGCTACTGTAAACAACAGAGATATACCCACATTAGTGTTAAAGAGCCGCACTCTCCCTCTCCTCCCCCCACCACATACCAACAGGGAGCGATAACGAGAGATAAACAACTCTGGACACAATGATTTAATAAACATTGTGATTTAGCAGAGAGATAGCCCAGTCTCTGGCTCAGCTCAATGATCTAACGAGGTGGTCCGTGATGAAAGATATTTTTCTGTGCAGGAGTGCAGGTGCAGAGAGGTCCGTGTCTCCTCAGAAGGACCTGTCTCATCAACATGTAGGAGCAGAGAGGTTCCTGTCTCATCAACATGTAGGAGTAGAGAGGTTCCTGTCTCATCAACATGTAGGAGCAGAGAGGTTCCTGTCTCATCAACATGTAGGAGAAGAGAGGTTCCTGTCTCATCAACATGTAGGAGCAGAGAGGTTCCTGTCTCATCAACATGTAGGAGTAGAGAGGTTCCTGTCTCATCAACATGTAGGAGTAGAGAGGTTCCTGTCTCATCAACATGTAGGAGCAGAGAGGTTCCTGTCTCATCAACATGTAGGAGTAGAGAGGTTCCTGTCTCATCAACATGTAGGAGCAGAGAGGTTCCTGTCTCATCAACATGTAGGAGCAGAGAGGTTCCTGTCTCATCAACATGTAGGAGCAGAGAGGTCCGTGTCTCCTCAGAAGGACCTGTCTCATCAACATGTAGGAGCAGAGAGGTTCCTGTCTCATCAACATGTAGGAGCAGAGAGGTTCCTGTCTCATCAACATGTAGGAGTAGAGAGGTTCCTGTCTCATCAACATGTAGGAGTAGAGAGGTTCCTGTCTCATCAACATGTAGGAGCAGAGAGGTTCCTGTCTCATCAACATGTAGGAGCAGAGAGGTTCCTGTCTCATCAACATGTAGGAGCAGAGAGGTTCCTGTCTCATCAACATGTAGGTGCAGAGAGGTTCCTGTCTCATCAACATGTAGGAGTAGAGAGGTTCCTGTCTCATCAACATGTAGGAGCAGAGAGGTTCCTGTCTCATCAACATGTAGGTGCAGAGAGGTTCCTGTCTCATCAACATGTAGGAGTAGAGAGGTTCCTGTCTCATCAACATGTAGGAGCAGAGAGGTTCCTGTCTCATCAACATGTAGGAGCAGAGAGGTTCCTGTCTCATCAACATGTAGGAGCAGAGAGGTTCCTGTCTCATCAACATGTAGGAGCAGAGAGGTTCCTGTCTCATCAACATGTAGGAGTAGAGAGGTTCCTGTCTCATCAACATGTAGGTGCAGAGAGATTCCTGTCTCATCAACATGTAGGAGCAGAGAGGTTCCTGTCTCATCAACATGTAGGAGCAGAGAGGTCTGTGTCTCCTCAGAAGGACCTGTCTCATCAACATGATTCAATGATTTTTATAAGCTGGTTGTTGCTACATGATCCAACAGATCTCCTTTAGCCCTATATATATATATATATATATACTACACCGCACAAACAAGGGCAGACATATGTGTGTGTGTGTACACATATTTTAGTTGTTGTCCTAGCACAACATAGCCGATTCAAATAACCAACTCATCGTCAAGCTTTGATTATTTGAGTCAGCTGTGTCGTGCTAGGACAACAACCAAAACGTGTACCCAAGAGGGGCCCCGGGACCGAGTTTGAGAAACCTGCTGTACAGCAAAACACACTGGAGATGAAAACAGCTGATCCTGGCTGATTAAACCCATAGAATAACATGTAGAACAGCTATGACCTCTAGGACCATGGAGCTCCAAGTCAGCGCCACTGGGTGATGTGATTCCCCTCTCATCAGGGCCTAATTTAGACCTGGGACACCAGGTGGGTGATTCCCCTCTAATCAGGGCCTAATTTAGACCTGGGACACCAGGTGGGTGATTCCCCTCTAATCAGGGCCTAATTTAGACCTGGGACACCAGGTGGGTGATTCCCCTCATCAGGGCCTAATTTAGATCTGGGACACCAGGTGGTTGATTCCCCTCTAATCAGGGCCTAATTTAGACCTGGGACACCAGGTGGGTGATTCCCCTCTCATCAGGGCCTAATTTAGACCTGGGACACCAGGTGGGTGATTCCCCTCTAATCAGGGCCTAATTTAGACCTGGGACACCAGGTGGGTGATTCCCCTCTAATCAGGGACTGGTTTAGACCCGGGACACCAGGTGGGTGATTCCCCTCATCAGGGCCTAATTTAGATCTGGGACACCAGGTGGTTGATTCCCCTCTAATCAGGGCCTAATTTAGACCTGGGACACCAGGTGGGTGATTCCCCTCTAATCAGGGCCTAATTTAGACCTGGGACACCAGGTGGGTGATTCCCCTCTAATCAGGGCCTAATTTAGACCTGGGACACCAGGTGGGTGATTCCCCTCTAATCAGGGCCTAATTTAGACCTGGGACACCAGGTGGGTGATTCCACTCTCATCCGGGCCTAATTTAGACCTGGGACACCAGGTGGGTGATTCCCCTCTAATCAGGGCCTAATTTAGACCTGGGACACCAGGTGGGTGATTCCCCTCTAATCAGGGCCTAATTTAGACCTGGGACACCAGGTGGGTGATTCCCCTCTAATCAGGGCCTAATTTAGACCTGGGACACCAGGTGGGTGATTCCCCTCTAATCAGGGCCTAATTTAGACCTGGGACACCAGGTGGGTGATTCCCCTCTAATCAGGGCCTAATTTAGACCTGGGACACCAGGTGGGTGATTCCCCTCTAATCAGGGCCTAATTTAGACCTGGGACACCAGGTGGGTGATTCCCCTCTAATCAGGGCCTAATTTAGACCTGGGACACCAGGTGGGTGATTCCCCTCTAATCAGGGCCTAATTTAGACCTGGGACACCAGGTGGGTGATTCCACTCTCATCCGGGCCTAATTTAGACCTGGGACACCAGGTGGGTGATTCCCCTCTAATCAGGGACTAATTTAGACCTGGGACACCAGGTGGGTGATTCCCCACTAATCAGGGCCTAATTTAGACCTGGGACACCAGGTGGGTGATTCCCCTCTCATCCAGGCCTAATTTAGACCTGGGACACCAGGTGGGTGATTCTCCTCTCATCAGGGCCTAATTTAGACCTGGGACACCAGGTGGGTGATTCTCCTCATCAGGGACTGGTCTAGACCTGTAATGAATGATGAGGTAGGAGAGCAGCAGGGCCAGAGCTGCTCTAAGGTGTCTATGTAGTAATCACTGAGTCAGTTAACCTGCTGTAAACACCTTTATATAGTCTGTCCAACGGCCGTTCATCAGATACAATTCTAAATCAACACCTGGAGTGTCCACACGTTCCAAAATAATTAAAAACACAGAAAACCAAAAGAGAAAAGAACAACAACTAATTTAAAACCTCCTGGTTCTGTCCCTCACCCTGTCCCTGTCCCTCTCTCCACCTGTCTATGAGACCAGTTTGGGCAGCACGGTGCGGAGGGGTACGGACCCTGCTGAGTCTCCCATCATGTTGGCTCTCAGTTTGTGATTTGCCGCTGTGCCGCTCCCTCCTTTAGCCGGCAGGATGGATGGGAAGGAGGTAGAGTGGTGTTCTGTCGCTCCCTTCTTCTCCCCAGCGGTGGGGGCCAGGGGCTTAGGCAGGCGTCGGTAGAGCCAGGGGTGTCTGAGGGCCTGACTAGGGGTCAGTCTGCTGGAAGGGTCCCAGTCTAGACACCTCTTAATAAAGTCTGTAAAGGTGAGATCTTCACATCCCTTCAGGGCCGCGCTCCACTCTTTACTGGCAGGGGGACCCCGGAGCTTCCCCCTGCGCGAGCGGGAGCCCGTGAACACCGTGGCCCCACTGGGCAAGGTGTTAGCCCCGCAGTAGCGCGGGTGGCCCTTGGAGGAGATGAAGTTCTTAGCCCTCTTGGCTTGCTCCAGCAGCTTGGTAGGGGGCATGCCCAGTAGCTCCATGACACAGGCCAGCTGGTCCCCCTCGTCCTCGCCTGGGAACATGGGATACCCTGTCAGCAGCTCAGCCAGGATACAGCCAAATGACCACATATCAATGGGGAGACCGTAGCGTGACCCCAGGATGACCTCAGGGGCACGGTAGAAGCGGGACTGGATGTACGTGTAGACACGCTGGTGATGGAAACATGACGAACCAAAGTCTATCACCTGGACAGAGAGACCGAGTCAGACACAGAAATAGCAAGGCAAGGAGCAAATCCTGTGTGTGTGTTTCTTTCTGTGTCTGTGTGTAGTGTGTATGTTGTGTTTTCCTGTTTATGTAGTGTGTGTTCCTGTGTGTGTAGTGTTTGTGTAGTGTGTGTGTAGTGTGTGTTCCTGTAGTGTGTGTGTAGTGTGTGTTCCTGTGTGTGTAGTGTGTGTGTGTAATGTGTGTGTAGTGTGTGTAGTGAGTGTAGTGTGTGTGTGTGTAGTGTGTGTAGTGTGTGTAGTGTGTGTGTATAGTGTGTGTAGTGTGTAGTAGTGTGTAGTGTGTGTGTAGTGTGTAGTAGAGTGTAGTGTGTGTGTAGTGTGTAGTAGTGTGTGTGTATAGTGTGTGTAGTGTGTGTAGTGTGTAGTAGTGTGTGTGTAGTGTATAGTGTGTGTGTAGTGTGTGTGTATAGTGTGTGTAGTGTGTGTAGTGTGTGTAGTGTGTAGTAGTGTGTAGTGTGTGTGTAGTGTGTAGTAGTGTGTGTGTGTGTAGTGTGTGTGTAGTGTGTGTAGTGTGTAGTAGTGTGTAGTGTGTGTGTAGTGTGTGTGTAGTGTGTAGTAGTGTGTGTGTAGTGTATAGTGTGTGTGTATAGTGTGTGTAGTGTGTGTAGTGTGTAGTAGTGTGTAGTGTGTAGTGTGTAGTGTGTGTGTAGTAGTGTGTGTGTGTGTAGTGTGTGTGTAGTGTGTAGTGTATGTGTAGTGTGTGTATAGTGTATAGTGTGTGTGTAGTAGTGTGTGTGTAGTGTGTGTAGTGTGTGTGTAGTGTGTGTGTGTGTAGTGTGTAGTGTGTGTATAGTGTGTGTATAGTGTGTAGTGTGTGTGTAGTGTGTGTAGTGTGTGTGTAGTGTGTAGTGTATAGTGTGTGTGTAGTGTGTAGTGTGTGTAGTGTATAGTGTGTAGTGTATAGTGTGTAGTGTGTGTGTAGTGTATAGTGTGTAGTGTGTAGTGTGTAGTGTGTAGTGTGTAGTGTGTGTAGTGTGTGTAGTGTATAGTGTGTAGTGTGTGTAGTGTATAGTGTGTAGTGTGTAGTGTGTGTGTAGTGTGTGTGTAGTGTGTAGTGTATGTAGTGTGTAGTGTATAGTGTGTAGTGTGTGTGTGTAGTGTGTAGTGTATAGTGTGTGTGTAGTGTGTAGTGTATAGTGTGTAGTGTGTAGTGTGTGTGTAGTGTGTGTGTAGTGTGTAGTGTGTATAGTGTGTAGTGTGTGTGTAGTGTGTGTGTAGTGTATAGTGTGTAGTGTGTGTGTAGTGTGTAGTGTGTGTGTAGTGTGTGTGTAGTGTGTGTATAGTGTGTGTGTAGTGTGTGTGTAGTGTGTGTATAGTGTGTGTGTAGTGTGTGTGTGTAGTCGTCCCATCCTCACCTTGATTCCACTCCGTCCCTGCTGTTTCAGCAGTATATTCTCCGGCTTCAGGTCACAGTGGATGATCCGGTGTCGGTTCAAAGCCTCCAGACACTGCAGGATGCTGTGGGCAAACTTCCTGACCAGCGGCAGACTGAAGCCCTGGAACTTATTCCTCTTGATCAGCTCATACAGGTTCATGCTGAGCAGTTCAAAGGTCATGCAGATGTGGTTTCTGAAGGTGAAGTGTTCTAGCATGTGGACGGCGTTCATGGTTCCGGAGCGGTCCTGCTTACGGAGGTGTTCGAGGATACGGATTTCTTCCTGGGCTTGGCGGTGGAAACGCTTCTCGTTACGGACCATCTTCAGAGCCAGGTGCTGCTGCAGCTTGTGGTCGTACACCTTCGCCACCTGGTCATCAGATCAATATATATATATATATATATTTGTCAATACGTCAGTTATCCCATCAATACATCTATCGGGTAATCAATCAAAAAAAAACAACCAATAGGCTGTTGTAGCACCTTGAGGGGACTAGGGTTAGGGTTCATGGGTTAAGGGTCAGGTTGCATAAAACCTCTTAAGTGTGTTTCACTTGTAGTTTGATACCAAGGAGATCACTGAGGAACACCCCTCACCTGGTTGTCTAGGTCTCAGTAAGCAACTCCCCTCACCTGGTTGTCCAGGTCTCAGTAAGGATCTCCCCTCACCTGGTTGTCCAGGTCTCAGTAAGGAACTCCCCTCACCTGGTTGTCCAGGTCTCAGTAAGGAACTCCCCTCACCTGGTTGTCTAGGTCTCAGTAAGGAACTCCCCTCACCTGGTTGTCCAGGTCTCAGTAAGGAACTCCCCTCACCTGGTTGTCTAGGTCTCAGTAAGGAACTCCCCTCACCTGGTTGTCCAGGTCTCAGTAAGGAACTCCCCTCACCTGGTTGTCCAGGTCTCAGTAAGGAACTCCCCTCACCTGGTTGTCTAGGTCTCAGTAAAGGAACTCCCCTCACCTGGTTGTCCAGGTCTCAGTAAGGAACTCTCCTCACCTGGTTGTCTAGGTCTCAGTAAGGAACTCCCCTCACCTGGTTGTCCAGGTCTCAGTAAGGAACTCCCCTCACCTGGTTGTCCAGGTCTCAGTAAGGAACTCCCCTCACCTGGTTGTCTAGGTCTCAGTAAAGGAACTCCCCTCACCTGGTTGTCCAGGTCGCAGTAAGGAACTCCCCTCACCTGGTTGTCTAGGTCTCAGTAAGGAACTTCCCTCACCTGGTTGTCTAGGTCTCAGTAAGGAACTCCCCTCACCTGGTTGACTAGGTCGCAGTAAGGAACTCCCCTCACCTGGTTGACTAGGTCGCAGTAAGGAACTCCCCTCACCTGGTTGTCCAGGTCTCAGTAAGGAACTCCCCTCACCTGGTTGTCTAGGTCTCAGTAAAGGAACTCCCCTCACCTGGTTGTCCAGGTCGCAGTAAGGAACTCCCCTCACCTGGTTGACTAGGTCGCAGTAAGGAACTCCCCTCACCTGGTTGTCTAGGTCTCAGTAAGGAACTCCCCTCACCTGGTTGTCTAGGTCTCAGTAAGGAACTCTCCTCACCTGGTTGTCTAGGTCTCAGTAAGGAACTCTCCTCACCTGGTTGTCTAGGTCTTAATTGAAAGGAAAAACAAAAACCAGCAGACACTAGGCCCTCCATGGAATGAGTTTGACACCTGTGCTTTAAGGAATAATTTCCCCTTGTTTAATTGTTTTAGGGTGTTACTAACATTTCCCCAGGTAAGGGCACAATTTAAGGGTTTTACGGTAGTTTGAAGGCAAGTACTGCAGAAAGAGTCTATGGTTACCATGGAGACGACCTGGTTCATTGACAAAGTCTCCCCAAAGAGATTGCCTTTATTTTGGGAGATCGCAAAACATAACTTCTATATTCAAGACAGGAGAAACAAATTGATTCAGAAGATAAAACACTTTTCTTGTAGTTGCTTTTCCTCAACTTGTTTTTATTCCTTTCTAGTACATGAAGCTAGCTCACAGAGTAGCTAAAGCTAACTAGCCAGCTAGCTCACAGAGTAGCTAACTAGCCAGCTAGCTCACAGAGTAGCTAACTAGCCAGCTAACTCTAGCCAGCTAGTTCACAGAGTAGCTATAGCTAACTAGCCAGCTAGCTCACAGAGTAGCTATAGCTAACTAGCCTGCTAGCTCACAGAGTGGTTATAGCTAACTAGCCAGCTAGCTCACAAAGTAGCTATAGCTAACTACCCAGCATTGATTGTGCACTTTTCATTGAATAGCTAAGTAGCTAGCTGGTTGATATTTTCCTTTTGTAAACAGAGCATATGAAAGCAACATTCACCTCCACAAATGCAGTTTACATTGATATCCATACTGAATGAAGCCGTTAAGGGACCTCATGGGCCTTTTGCCTCTTGGTAGGCCATCATTGTAAATAACAATTTGATCTTAACTGACTTGCCTCGTTAAATAAAGGTTAAATAATCAAAAATATAAATACGTTTCACTTAATTTAAGGGGGAAATATGCCTTAAAAAGTTTGGTGCAACTAATTAAGTTAAGGAAACATTAAGAGAAAATATGAGGGGGAAATTAACTGGGTCCAGGGGTCAGAGGTTAAAGCGTTACCTGTCCGAAGCTGCCCTTGCCGATGACTTTGAGGAACTCGTATCTGAAGGCCAGGTGATCGTGGGGTACATGGATGTACCCGCCCTGCTCGTCATCAAAACCCCCATTGTTGTTGCCTCCAGCGACTGCAGGACGCTTCTTAGCGTTGGGACCCAGGAAATACACCTGTTGGAACCATAATATCATTAACAAATTAATCACAGAATTGTTTTAATGTAACAAAATACATGTTTGTATGTGTGTGTGTGTTTGTCGGTGTCTCAGTGTGTGTGTGTGTGTGTGTGTGTGTGTATGTGTGTCTCAGTGTGTGTGTGCACGTGTGCTTGTCTCAGGAGGCTGAAGAAATTTGGCTTGGCACCTAAAACTTTTACAGATGCACAATCGAGAGCATCCTGTCGGGCTGTATCACCGTCTGGTGCCCACAATCGTAAGGCTCTCCCAGAGGGTAGTGAGGTCTGCACAATGCATCACCGGGGGCAAACTACCTGCCCTCCAGGACACCTACACCACCCGATGTCATCTTTATTTAACCAGGCAAGTCAGTTAAGAACACATTCTCATTTTCAAATACAGCCTAGGAACGGTGGGTTAACTGCCTTGTTCAGGGGCAGAACAACAGATTTTCACCGTGTCAGCTCGGAGGATCCAATATTGCAACCTTACAGTTAACTAGTCCAACGCTATAACCACATGTCTCTCGTTGCACTCCACGAGGAGACTGCCTGTTATGCGAATGCAGTAAGCCAAGGTAAGTTGCTAGCTAGCATTAAACTTATCTTATAAAAAACAATCAATCATAATCACTAGTTAACTACACATGATTGATGATATTACTAGTTTATCTAGCGTGGCCTGCGTTGCATATAATCTGACTGAGCGGTGGTTGGCAGCAGCAGGCTCGTAAGCATTCATTCAAACAGCACTTTCGTGCATTTTGCCAGCAGCTCTTCACAATGCTTCAAGCATTGCGCTGTTTATGACTTCAAGCCTATCAACTCCCGAGATGAGGCTGGTGTAACCGATGTGAAATGGCTAGCTAGTTAGCGGGGTGCGCGCTAATAGCGTTTCAAACGTCACTTGCTCTGAGACTTGGAGTGTTTGTTGCTCTGCATGGGTAACGCTGCTTTGAGGGTGGTTGTTGTTGTTGTGTTCCTGGTTCGAGCCCAGGGAGGAGCGAGGAGAGGGACAGAAGCTATACTGTTACACTGGCAATACTAAAGTGCCTGTAAGAATAACCAATAGTCAAAGGTTAATGAAAAACAAATGGTATAGAGAGAAATAGTCCTATAATTCTTATAATAACTACAACCTACATTTCTTACCTGGGAATATTGAAGACTCGTTAAAAGGAACCACCAGCTTTCATTTGTTCTCATGTTCTGAGCAAGGAACTTAAATGTTAGCTTTCTTACATGGCACATATTGCACTTTTACTTTCTTCTCCAACACTTTGTTTTTGCATTATTTAAACCAAATTGAACACGTTTCATTATTTATTTGAGGCTAAATTTATTTTATTGATGTATTATATTAAGTTAAAATAAGTGTTCATTCAGTATTGTTGTAATTGTCATTATAACAAATAAATAAAACAAATACATTATTATTATTATTTATTTATTTATTTATTTATTATTTTATTTTTTTAAATTTAAATCGGCCGATTAATCGGTATCGGCTTTTTTGGTCCTCCAATAATCGGTATCGGCATTGAAAAATCATAATCGGTCGACCTCTAATGGGGAGTGTCACCGCACAGCTGGTTAAAAGGTCTCTCCAGAGATGTTTGATCGGGTTCAAGTCCAGGCTCTGGCTGGGCCCTTCAAGGACATTCAGAGACTTGACCAGAAGCCACTCCTGCGTTGTCTTGGCTGTGTGCTTAGGGTCGTTGTCCTGTTGGAAGGTGAACCTTCGCCCCAGTCCGAGGTCCTGAGCGCTCTGGGGCAGGTTTTCATCAAGGATCTATCTGTCCTTTGCGCCGTTCATCTTTACCTCGATCCTGACTAGTGTCCCGTTCCCTGACACTGAAAAACATCCCCACAGCATGATGCTGCCACCACCATGCTTCACAGTAGGAATGGTGCCAGGTTAACTCCAGACATGATGCTTGGCATTCAGGCCAAAGAGTTCCACACTTGGTTTCATCAGACCAGAGAATCTTGTTTCTCATGGTCTGAGAGTCTTTAGGTGCCTTTTGGCAAACTCAATGGGCTGTCATATGTGCCTTTTACTGAGGAGTGGCTTCCACCTGGCCACTCTACCATAAATGCCTGATTGGTGGAGTGCTCCAGAAATGGTTGTCCTTCTGGAAGGTTCTCCCATCTCTACAGAGGAACTCTATCACAGTGACCATCAAGTTCTTGGTCACCTTCCTGACCGAGTCCCTTTTCCGCCTATTTCTCAGTTTTTCCGGCCAGGCAGCTCTAGGAAGAGTCTTGATGGTTCCAAACTTCTTCCATTTAAGAATGCCTAAGCTCAACTTCGAGTCTCATAGCAAAGGCTCTGAATACTCATTTAAATAAGTTTTACATTTTAACATTTTATAAATTTGCAAACATTTCTAAAAACCTGTTTTGGCTTTGTCATTAACGGGTATTGTATATAGATTTTATTTAATCCAGTTTAGAATAAGGCTGTAATGTAACAAAATGTGGGTAAAGGGAAGGGGTCTGAATACTTTCAGAGTACAATGGTCACACTGTAGAGCGCTGGTGTGAATGTGTGTCTGTGAGTGAGTGTGTGTGTGTACCTCTGGGTAGGAGTGTATCTCAGTCTGTTCCAGGATAGTAAGTTGAGAGCGGTACTGTCTGAGGGCCTGTTCAGGAGTCAGGGGTCCCACCAGTTTGCCTCCCCAGGGTCCGGTACTCTCTGACGACCCTTTACTGGAGCCCGTACTGTCTGAGCTGCGTTCTTTAGACAGTCCAGACACCGGGGCGGGTTTACCGGTGGTCTGTCCGGCGGTGCGCTCTTTAGACAGCCCAGTCACCGGGGAGGGTTTACCGGTGGTCTGTCCGGTGGTGCTGTTGCCGTTGTGTGTTGTCGTGGTAATAGCATTGACCTTGCGGTTGTAGGTGGAGTCTTCGTACGGGTACTTGACCTTCAGCTGACCCCCACTAACACCGATCTGGTCCCGCATCACACCTGTCTTATTCACCTGGGGGAGGGAGAAGAGAGAGAGTTAGAGAGAAAGTGACAGAGAGAGAGAGAGGGGGGAAGGGGGAGAACCAGTGGAACAGGAACCAATTCCTGCCAGACAATGTTGTCCGGTAATAGGGTCAGGTGCAACAAAGAAAGACTCATCAGAGCTGTAGCTGGCTCAAAACAGAGCTGTAGCTGGCTCAAAACAGAGCTGTAGCTGGCTCAAAACAGAGCTGTAGCTGGCTCAAAACAGAGCTGTAGCTGGCTCAAAACAGAGCTGTAGCTGGCTCAAAACAGAGCTGTAGCTGGCTCAAAACAGAGCTGTAGCTGGCTCAAAACAGAGCTGTAGCTGGCTCAAAACAGAGCTGTAGCTGGCTCAAAACAGAGCTGTAGCTGGCTCAAAACAGAGCTGTAGCTGGCTCAAAACAGAGCTGTAGCTGGCTCAAAACAGAGCTGTAGCTGGCTCAAAACAGAGCTGTAGCTGGCTCAAAACAGAGCTGTAGCTGGCTCAAAACAGAGCTGTAGCTGGCTCAAAACAGAGCTGTAGCTGGCTCAAAACAGAGCTGTAGCTGGCTCAAAACAGAGCTGTAGCTGGCTCAAAACAGAGCTGTAGCTGGCTCAAAACAGAGCTGTAGCTGGCTCAAAACAGAGCTGTAGCTGGCTCAAAACAGAGCTGTAGCTGGCTCAAAACAGAGCTGTAGCTGGCTCAAAACAGAGCTGTAGCTGGCTCAAAACAGAGCTGTAGCTGGCTCAAAACAGAGCTGTAGCTGGCTCAAAACAGAGCTGTAGCTGGCTCAAAACAGAGCTGTAGCTGGCTCAAAACAGAGCTGTAGCTGGCTCAAAACAGAGCTGTAGCTGGCTCAAAACAGAGCTGTAGCTGGCTCAAAACAGAGCTGTAGCTGGCTCAAAACAGAGCTGTAGCTGGCTCAAAACAGAGCTGTAGCTGGCTCAAACGTTGTAGTGGTTTATTGGTTGTAATGGTGGTATTGAGGTTGCGCCCTGTGGTTATTTTTGTTTTATTTGTAATGTACATTTTTCTTCCTGTTAATCAAATAACACACAGCTCAGACACCCATATATAACCCACAAGACATGCCACCAGGGGTCTCTTCAGACACCCATACATACCCCACAAGACATGCCACCAGGGGTCTCTTCAGACACCCATACATACCCCACAAGACATGCCACCAGGGGTCTCTTCAGACACCCATACATACCCCACTAGACATGCCACCAGGGGTCTCTTCAGACACCCATACATACCCCACTAGACATGCCACCAGGGGTCTCTTCAGACACCCATACATACCCCACAAGACATGCCACCAGGGGTCTCTTCAGACATCCATACATACCCCACAAGACATGCCACCAGGGGTCTCTTCAGACACCCATACATACCCCACAAGACATGCCACCAGGGGTCTCTTCAGACACCCATACATACCCCACAAGACATGCCACCAGGGGTCTCTTCAGACACCCATACATACCCCACAAGACATGCCACCAGGGGTCTCTTCAGACACCCATACATACCCCACAAGACATGCCACCAGGGGTCTCTTCAGACACCCATACATACCCCACTAGACATGCCACCAGGGGTCTCTTCAGACACCCATACATACCCCACAAGACATGCCACCAGGGGTCTCTTCAGACACCCATACATACCCCACAAGACATGCCACCAGGGGTCTCTTCAGACACCCATACATACCCCACAAGACATGCCACCAGGGGTCTCTTCAGACACCCATACATACCCCACAAGACATGCCACCAGGGGTCTCTTCAGACACCCATACATACCCCACAAGACATGCCATCAGGGGTCTCTTCAGACACCCATATATACCCCACAAGACATGCCATCAGGGGTCTCTTCAGACACCCATACATACCCCACAAGACATGCCACCAGGGGTCTCTTCAGACACCCATACATACCCCACAAGACATGCCATCAGGGGTCTCTTCAGACACCCATATATAACCCACAAGACATGCCACCAGGGGTCTCTTCAGACACCCATACATACCCCACAAGACATGCCATCAGGGGTCTCTTCAGACACCCATACATACCCCACAAGACATGCCACCAGGGGTCTCTTCAGACACCCATACATACCCCACAAGACATGCCATCAGGGGTCTCTTCAGACACCCATACATACCCCACAAGACATGCCACCAGGGGTCTCTTCAGACACCCATATATAACCCACAAGACATGCCACCAGGGGTCTCTTCAGACACCCATACATACCCCACAAGACATGCCATCAGGGGTCTCTTCAGACACCCATACATACCCCACAAGACATGCCATCAGGGGTCTCTTCAGACACCCATACATACCCCACTAGACATGCCACCAGGGGTCTCTTCAGACACCCATACATACCCCACAAGACATGCCATCAGGGGTCTCTTCAGACACCCATACATACCCCACAAGACATGCCATCAGGGGTCTCTTCAGACACCCATACATACCCCACAAGACATGCCACCAGGGGTCTCTTCAGTCACCCATACATACCCCACAAGACATGCCACCAGGGGTCTCTTCAGTCACCCATATATAACCCACAAGACATGCCACCAGGGGTCTCTTCAGACACCCATACATACCCCACAAGACATGCCACCAGGGGTCTCTTCAGACACCCATACATACCCCACAAGACATGCCATCAGGGGTCTCTTCAGACACCAATATATACCCCACAAGACATGCCACCAGGGGTCTCTTCAGACACCCATATATAACCCACAAGACATGCCACCAGGGGTCTCTTCAGACACCCATACATACCCCACAAGACATGCCACTAGGGGTCTATTCACAGTCCCAAAGTACATTAAGCCAATGCACAGTATTACACAGAGCCATGATCGCATGGAACTCCCATCTCCAATTACTCAAGCAAACAGATAAATGACCTTTACAAACAGATTAAATAACATCTCATGGAACGGACCATGAGGGGACACAAACACACTAACATTATTCTGTTGTATTGTTAATATATTCTTGTATTTTAAAATTGGTCTGTTCTTGCCTATCACTGTTTTGTTTACTTTTCATGTTTTGTGTTTCTTGTGGACCCCAGGAAGAGTAGCTGCTGCTTCTGCAGATCAACGAGGACAAACACAAGCTCTCCATGTGTCAGCTGTTATCAGACTGGGAGGGTAGAGACAGTTAGACAAGACACATGCACGGACTATAAAAACCTAGTTACATTTCAATCTGTCCCAGAAGTCTACCAAGAGATCTAACTCCCGAGTCTGGTTCAAACTTCCTCAAGCTCAACAGGGATAAAACAGAACTTCCTCAAGCTGAGAATGAGAACTTGTTATCAACTGGCCTACCTGGTTAAATAAAGGTGAAATAAATGAAAGCTCAACAGTGATAAAACAGAACTCCTCATAGGCACCAAATCCACCCTCGCCAAAGCTGAGAACCTCACCATTGACAACACCTCCACTGTTTCTCCCTCCCTCCACGCACACAACCTTGGTGTCACCATGGACTCTCATTTGACCACCACATAAGATAAACCGTCAAATCCTCATTCTTCCACTTCCGCAACATTCGGATCAACTGTATAATCCCACCAGGGGGACATTCATTCATGTGCTTAAAAAAAAAAAAGACACAGAAACAACACTCAAAAAAAACATTCATTCAAAGCGCTATAGCTACACATTGAAAGTGAATGTGCAGTATACTGGAGGGACCAACAGACTATCTATTATACAGCCTGATGGCTGTTGGAATAAAATAGTCCCCATGTCTATCTGGTTTAATCTTCTATTGAACAAGTCTCTTTCCCCTTGTCTGGCTGCTGCTGTCAATCAGTTTTCAGTGATGAGTACTGTCCTGTAAAACGCTTTCAAGTTCTACGAGGATGAGTTTTGAGTGAAGGGGGATGAGTACTGTCCTGTAAAACGCTTTCAAGTTCTACGAGGATGAGTTTTGAGTGGAGGGGGATGAGTACTGTCCTGTAAAACGCTTTCAAGTTCTACGAGGATGAGTTTTGAGTGAAGGGGGATGAGTACTGTCCTGTAAAACGCTTTCAAGTTTTACGAGGATGAGTTTTGAGTGAAGGGGGATGAGTACTATCCTGTAAAACGCTTTCAAGTTCTACGAGGATGAGTTGAGTGAAGGGGGATGAGTATTGTCCTGTAAAACGCTTTCAAGTTTTACGAGGATGAGTTTTGAGTGAAGGGGGATGAGTACTATCCTGTAAAATGCTTTCAAGTTCTACGAGGATGAGTTTTGAGTGAAGGGGGATGAGTATTGTCCTGTAAAACGCTTTCAAGTTCTACGAGGATGAGTTTTGAGTGAAGGGGGATGAGTACTATCCTGTAAAATGCTTTCAAGTTCTACGAGGATGAGTTTTGAGTGAAGGGGGATGAGTACTGTCCTGTAAAACGCTTTCAAGTTCTACGAGGATGAGTTTTGAGTGAAGGGGGATGAGTACTGTCCTGTAAAACACTTTCAAGTTCTACGAGGATGAGTTTTGAGTGAAGGGGGATGAGTACTGTCCTGTAAAACACTTTCAAGTTTTAGGAGGATGAGTTCTGTGTACAGGTTGGCGGCTGGTTCTTGTTCTATACCAATTTTCTTTCCTGCCGTCTTAAGCAAGCCCTGAAGCTTGTTCTCGCATGTTTCTGAACACGCATATCAGACCAAAGGTCAGCACTCTCTGCAGGACAGGTTTTTAGAACATTTGTAAGATATGGCGGTAGACAATAAAATGGTTCAGTTTGCGTTAAAAAAAAAGAACTCCTGCAATTTCTTTATCTTTGCAAAGGCACAGACAGAGGTTAGAGGAACAGGGGGGAGGGGCGCAGCTTAGAGGAACAGGGGGGAGGGGCACAGCTTAGAGGAACAGGGGGGAGGGGCACAGCTTAGAGGAACAGGGGGCATGGACACAGCTTAGAGGAACAGGGGGGATGGACACAGCTTAGAGGAACAGGGGGAGGGGCGAAGCTTAGAGGAACAGGGGGAGAGGTGCAGCTTAAAGGAAATGGGGGAGGGGCACAGCTTAGAGGGACAGGGGGAGGAGCGCAGCTTATAGGGACAGGGGGAGGGGCGCAGCTTAGAGGAACAGGGGGAGGGGCGCAGCTTAGAGGAACAGGGGGAGGGGCGCAGCTTAGAGGAACAGGGGGAGGGGCGCAGATTAGAGGAACAGGGGGAGGGGCACAGCGTAGAGGAACAGGGGGAGGGGCGCAGCGTAGAGGAACAGGGGGAGGGGCGCAGCTTAGAGGGAACAAGGGGAGGAGCGCAGCTTAGAGGGAACAAGGGGAGGGGCGCAGCTTAGAGGGACAGGGGGAGGGGCGCAGCTTAGAGGGACAGGGGGAGGGGCGCAGCTTAGAGGGACAGGGGGAGGGGCGCAGCTTAGAGGAACAGGGAGAGGGGCGCAGCTTAGAGGAACAGGGGGAGGGGCGCAGCTTTGAGGGACAGGGTGGAGGGGCGCAGCTTAGAGGAACAGGGGGAGGGACGCAGCTTAGAGGAACAGGGGGAGAGGCACAGCTTAGAGGAACAGGGGGAGGGGCGCAGCTTAGAGGAACAGGGGGAGGGGCGCAGCTTTGAGGGACAGGGTGGAGGGGCGCAGCTTAGAGGAACAGGGGGAGGGACGCAGCTTAGAGGAACAGGGGGAGAGGCACAGCTTAGAGGAACAGGGGGAGGGGCGCAGCTTAGAGGAACAGGGGGAGGGGCGCAGCTTTGAGGGACAGGGTGGAGGGGCGCAGCTTAGAGGAACAGGGGGAGAGGCGCAGCTTAGAGGGAACATTTGTTATGAGATGGAAACACACTCCTGAACTATGCAATCCTTCCCCCCAGCTGAGAAGTGAGAGTGTGCGTGTGTGTGGGTGGCAGGCGTGTGTGTGTGTGGCAGGCGTGTGTGTGTGTATGTGTGTGTGTGTGTGTGGCAGGCGTGTGTGTGTGTGGCAGGCGTGTGTGTGTGTATGTGTGTGGCAGGCTTGTGTGTGTGTGTGTGTGTGGCAGGCTTGTGTGTGTGTGTGTGGCAGGCTTGTGTGTGTGTGTGTGGCAGGCTTGTGTGTGTGTGTGTGTGGCAGGCGTGTGTGTGTGTATGTGTGTGGCAGGCTTGTGTGTGTGTGTGTGTGGCAGGCTTGTGTGTGTGTGTGTGGCAGGCTTGTGTGTGTGTGTGTGGCAAGCGTGTGTGTGTGTGTGCGGCAAGAGTGTGTGTGTGTGTGGCAAGCGTGTGTGTGTGTGGCAGGCGTGAGCCCTGAATAGCTGTGGGTGTGCAGCAGCAGGCATTCCAGTGGGAGCAGACCTTCCTCCTACATCAGCTGTCTGAACGAAGACAGACAGACAGACAGACAGACAGACAGACAGACAGACAGACAGACAGACAGACAGACAGACAGACAGACAGACAGACAGACAGACAGACAGACAGACAGACAGACAGACAGACAGACAGACAGACAGACAGAGTGTATGAGGAGAGTATAACATGTTGTAGCAGAAGACTAGGACAGCGGGACCCTATTCTCTGTGCTCGTGGATTATAACTTGTCGGGAGAGAAGAGAGGTGAGGGGTAATGTTGAATGTGTTAGGTCAGATTTTCAAGCCTAATAAATCTTTACAATCTATCGGACCTTGTTTCCTGCCTGCTTGTGGTGTGTGCCCTCCTTAATGGGTCTGGATGTAAACAGCCCCTCTGGCAGTAAGCCAATCAGAGAGCACCGTTCAAAATTACCTACTGGGTCTGGTTCCAACACTAACACATCCCTCCTCCACACCCCTCCTTATGGTTCAAGGGAGAGAGAGACAAGTGGGAGGAGAGGATAAGGAGGGAGAGGGGGGATACGAAGGGAGAGGGGGGATGAGGAGTTAGAGAGGGGATAAGGAGCTAGAGAGGGGATAAGGAGGGAGAGGGGATAAGGAGGGTGAGGGGATAAGGAGGGAGAGGGAGAGGGGATAAGGAGGTAGAGGGAGAGGGGATAAGTAGGGAGAGAGGGGCAAATGACGAGAGGGGATAAGGAGGGAGAGGGGATAAGGAAGGAGGGAGAGGGGATAAGGAAGGAGGGAGAGGGGATAAGGAAGGAGGGAGAGGGGATAAGGAAGGAGGGAGAGGGGATAAGGAAGGAGGGAAAGGGGATAAGGAGGGAGAGGGGATAAGGAGGGAGAGGGGATAAGGAGGGAGAGGGGATAAGGAGGGAGAGGGGATAAGGAGGGAGAGGGGATAAGGAGGGAGAGGGGATAAGGAGAGAGAGAGGATAAGGAGGGAGAGGGGATAAGGAGGGAGAGGGGATAAGGAGAGAGAGAGGATAAGGAGAGAGAGGGGATAAGGAGAGAGAGGAAGGGGAGAGAGGATAAGGAGTGAGAGGAAGGGGAGAGAGGATAAGGAGTGAGAGAGAGGCGGAGGAGAGAGAGGACAAGGAGGGAGAGGAAGACGAAGGGGAGAGGATAAGGAGAGCAAGGAAGGGGGAGAGAGATGAAGAGGGAAAGAGGAAGGAACATGTATTTGTATCGTTTTGTAACAAGGCCCTGAGAAATGGCCGTCCTGTATCGCAACAAAACGTCTCCGTAACAGTGTTTTAGGACAGGACAGTGAGTATGTGCGTACCAACAGTGTGTTTGGGTGCTTGAGGCAGGCCAGAGTGGACCGTGTGCATGTCAGGGTTTTTCCTAGATCATAAAGGGGCTTAGGTGATGGTAAAAAAAAATACATTAAAATATCCAAGATGGCGCAGCAGTAGGACATGTGTCTTTATCTTATCCCGTGTAAAGAGCCGGACTTATTCATATACATCTTAATCTCACTTTCTATCTAAGAACTAAATATACTTTCCTGGAACCTGTCCTCATCCAATGTGGTACGGTTATGCAATTTTTATTCCTTATAACTGGAAATTCCGTAAGGAGCTAGCCAGCTAACGAGCTACTAGTCTTTGTTAGCCACGGCTAGCTGTCCTCTAGCCAGCTAACTAGCTACTAGTCTTTGTTAGCTACGGCTAGCGGTCCTCGCCTATTTCCCCCCCAGTCATCAGCCAGCCTTAGCTCGGACAACACCTGCCAGTCTGCACAGCGCGATATCAACCCAGAGCATATCGTACTGCTTCTCTCTACCACATCACCGGATTCCTGCCCGCTCTGGATCATTACACCGGATCTTTACTCCGGATCATCGCAGCTAGCTAGCTGCAAAAGAGTGGATACTGTTAGCTAACGCCTCTGTCCCGAAGCAAGCACCAGCTAGCCTCGAGCTCGGCCCAAATACCAGCTAATTCTAGGGCTACAATACCTCCTTTGCCAATTTGCCTGGAACCTTCATTGTCAACATGGAGCACCGCCGATTCATCACGACTGGACTGCCAATGTGATTGTCCGATGTGGTCTCAACAGGCTATTCTGTTACGATGTCGCCGAAGAACCATCTACTAACCCCGGCCCGCTAGCTTTTCTGAACGCTGTGTCCCCTGCTCGCCCAGCGTAGTAGTGACTACCGAACAGCACCCTGACTCACCTATAGCTGCTCTTTTAACCCTATGATCACTCGGCTACACAGCTGATGCCCCATGAACTGTTTTAATAACACCGTACCTCATTTTGTTTACCTGTAGGCCCCAGCCTCAAACTCAGGTCCTGTATGTATCTAACTGACCCGCTCTGCCCATTCATCACCATTTACCTGTAGGCCCCAGCCTCAAACTCAGGTCCTGTATGGACCTAACTGACCCGCTCTGCCCAATCAGCGCCATTTACCCATTGTTGTCTTAGCTCTCCTGATCAACACCTGTGATTGCTTTATGTCTCTCAATATGTCTAGTCTACTGCTGTCCTGGCTAGTTTTTACTGTTTTATTTCACTGTAGAGTCAAATTGCCTTAGACAGCTCTTTCGTCCCACCCCACACACTCAAAATGCCTTAGACAGGTCTTTCGTCCCACCCCACACACATGCGGGAGACCTCACCTGGCTTAATTTGTCCCTCCAGAGATGAAACCTCTATCATCACTCATTGCCAAGGTTTACCTCCACTGTACTCTCATCCTACCATATCCTTGTCTGTACATTATGCCTTGAAACTATTCTACCACGCCCAGAAATCTGCTCCTTTTATTATCTGTCCCCAACGCACTAGACGACCAGTTCTTATAGCCTTTAGCCGTACCCTCATCCAACTCCTCCTCTGGTGATGTAGAGGTTAACCCAGGCCCTGTAGCCCCCAGTTACACTCCTATTCCCCAGGCGCTATCATTTGTTGACTTCTGTAACCGCAAAAGCCTACGTATGTTTTATTCACTGTTTTAGCTCACTCTGCCAACCCTGATGTCCTAGCCGTGTCTGAATCCTGGCTTAGGAAGGCCACCAAAAAATCTGAAATTTCCATCCCCAACTACAACAACATTTTCCACCAAGATAGAACTGCCAAAGGGGGTGGAGTTGCAATCTACTGCAGAGATAGCCTGCAGAGTTCTGTCATACTATCCAGGTCTGTGCCCAAACAGTTTAAGCTTCTACTTTTAAAAATCCATCTCTCCAGAAATAAGTCTCTCACTGTTGCCGCTTGTTATAGACCCCCCTCAGCCCCCAGCTGTGCTCTGGACACCATATGTGAATTAATTGCCCCCCATCTATCTTCAGAGTTTGCACTGTTAGGTGACCTAAACTGGGATATGCTTAACACCCAGCCGTCCCACAATCTAAGATAGATGCCGTCAATCTCACACAAATGATCAAGGAACCCACCAGGTACTACTCTAAATCCTCATATAAATCATCCTGACCAACCTGCCCTCTAAACACACCTCTGCTGTCTTTAACCAAGATCTCAGCGATCACTGCCTCATTGCCTGCGTCCGTAATGGGTCCGCGGGCAAACGACCACCCCTCCTCACTGTCAAACGCTCCCTAAAACCCTTCAGCGAGCAGGCCATTCTAATCAACCTGGCCCGGGTATTCTTGAAGGATATTGACCTCATTCTATCAATAGAGGATGCCTGGTTATTCTTTAAAAGTGGTTTCTTCACCATCTTAAATAATCATGCCCCATTCAAAAAATGTAGAACTAAGAACAGATATAGCCCTTTGTTCACTCCAGTACTGACTGCCCACGATCAGCACAGGACAAAAACATCCTGTGGCGTATTGCATCAGCATCGAATAGCCCACGCGATATTGCATCTTTTCAGGGAAGTTAGGAACCAATATATACAGGCAGTTTGAAAAAGCTAGCCTTTGATTTCCTAACAGAAAACATTAGAACAAACTCCAAAAAGTTCTGGGACACTAAAGTCCATGGAGAACAATAGCACCTCCTCCCAGCTGCCCACTGCTCTGAGGCTAGGAAACACTGTCATCACCGATAAATCTACGGTAATCATGAATTTCAATACGATTTTATTATTTTTATTTTTTTTTAAATGTACAGCTGGCCGTTCTTTCCACTTGGCACCCCCCTACCCCGGTCAACATCTCTGCACAGCAACTTGCCCAAGCCTCACCCATTTCTCCAGCAGATGTTCTGAAAGAGGTACAAAATCTGGACCCGTAAATATCAGCCAGGCTAGACAATCTAGACCCTCTCGTTCTAAAATTATCCGCCGCAATTGTTGCAATCCCTATTACTAGCCTGTTCAACCTCTCTTTCTGAAATCCCTAAAGATTGGCAAGCTGCCACGGTCATCCCCCTCTTCAAAAGAGGCACTCTAGACCCAAACTGCTACAGACCCATATCTATCCTACCCTGCCTTTCTAAAGTCTTCGAAAGTCAAGTTAACAAACAGATCACTAACTATTTTGAATCCCACCATACCTTCACCGCTATGTAATCTGGTTGGTGAGCTGGTCATACGTGCACCTCAGCCACGCTCAAGGTCCTAAACAATATCATAACCGCCATCGATAAAAGACAATACTGTGCAGCCATTATTATTAACCTGGCCAAGGCTTTCGACTCTGTCAATCACCACATTCTTATCGACAGACTCAACAGTCTTGGTTTCTCAAATGACTGCCTCGCCTGGTTTACCAACTACTTATCAAACAGAGTTCAGTGTGTCAAATCAGAGGGCCTGTTGTCCGGACCTCTGGCAGTCTCTATGGGGGTGCCACAGGGTTCAACTCTCGGGCAGACTCTTTTCTCTGTATACATCAAAGATGTTGCTCTTGCTGCTGGTGATTCTCTGATCCACATCTACGCAGACGACACCATTATATATACTTCTGGCCCATCTTTGGACACTGTGCTATCTAACCTCCAGACGAGCTTCAATGCCATACAACACTCCTTCCGTGGCCTCCAACTACTCTTAAATGCAAGCAAAACTAAATGCATGCTCTTTAACCGATCGCTGCCCACACCCACTCGCCCATCTAGCATCACTACTCTGCACGGTTCTGACTTAGAATATGTGGACAACTACAAATACCTAAGTGTCTGGTTAGACTGTAAACTCTCCTTCCAGACTCACATTAAGTATCTCCAATCCAAAATTAAATCTAGAATCGGCTTCCTATTTCGCAACAAAGCATCCTTCACTTATGCTGCCAAACATACCCTCGTAAAACTGACTATCCTACCGATCCTCAGCAAACTGGATGCAGTCTATCAAAGTGTCATCCGTTTTGTCACTAAAGCCCCATATACTACCCACCACTGCAACCTGTATGCTCTCGTTGGCTGGTCCTCGCTACATATTCGTTGCCAAACCCACTGGCCCTAGGTCATCTTTTAGTCTTTGCTAAAGACGCAAGACTTCACTCTCACACAGTATCTGCGCATGTGCACAGGTTTGGTTCATGCATTACAGCGTGGTAGAAACGGGACCAAAACAGCGGAGAAGTTGAAGCCTCGTGCTCCAACGCTCTTGGATGTTGCGGTAATTGACCCACTATGCTGTTTATGTTCCTCCTTTGAAGCTAATTTCCTGCCATTCTGCACATTTTGCCATGTAGCTGAGAAAACATTTGCAGATTTAAAGTATATTGTCTACAATTCAATGCATTTTGGCGATTGTTATTTCTCAAAGACTAAATTACTCAAATATATATGGTAGGTCCATTATCTTCCTACTTACTTTATATCTGTTTGTTGTCATTTAAGTTCACACTGAAAGCCTTTTTCCCCATCCTGAATTAATTCAGAAAACGTTTCTTTACACGTTGGACATAGTCATTCCGAAAAAAAAATAAAACTTAACGGCCCGCTCCAAGGGAGGGTCGGAGTATAAGTAAAAAAAATATAAAAGTATGCGAAACGGAGTACAGATGGCACTTCTCGGATACGTACTCTGCTTATACACATTTTGAAGTATGGAAGCTACAACAAAAAGTATGGACAGAAATATGACACAACCACATTAAAAAAAAAGTCATTTCTAAACTAATTTCTTGAAATCAATTGCTGCCCAGTACCATCTCATAGGCTGCCCAGTACCATCTCATAGGCTGCCCAGTACCATCTCATAGGCTGCCCAGTACCATCTCATAGGCTGCCCAGTACCATCTCATAGGCTGCCCAGTACCATCTCATAGGCTGCCCAGTACCATCTCATAGGCTGCCCAGTACCATCTCATAGGCTGCCCAGTACCATCTCATAGGCTGCCCAGTACCATCTCATAGGCTGCCCAGTACCATCTCATAGGCTGCCCAGTACCATCTCATAGGCTGCCCAGTACCATCTCATATGCTGCCCAGTACCATCTCATAGGCTGCCCAGTACCATCTCATAGGGTGCCCAGTACCATCTCATAGGCTGCCCAGTACCATCTCATAGGCTGCCCAGTACCATCTCATAGGCTGCCCAGTACCATCTCATAGGCTGCCCAGTACCATCTCATAGGCTGCCCAGTACCATCTCATAGGCTGCCCAGTACCATCTCATAGGCTGCCCAGTACCATCTCATAGGCTGCCCAGTACCATCTCATAGGCTGCCCAGTACCATCTCATAGGCTGCCCAGTACCATCTCATAGGCTGCCCAGTACCATCTCATAGGCTGCCCAGTACCATCTCATATGCTGCCCAGTACCATCTCATAGGCTGCCCAGTACCATCTCATAGGCTGCCCAGTACCATCTCATAGGCTGCCCAGTACCATCTCATAGGCTGCCCAGTACCATCTCATATGCTGCCCAGTACCATCTCATAGGCTGCCCAGTACCATCTCATAGGCTGCCCAGTACCATCTCATAGGCTGCCCAGTACCATCTCATAGGCTGCCCAGTACCATCTCATAGGCTGCCCAGTACCATATCATAGGCTGCCCAGTACCATCTCATATGCTGCCTGACTACAATATTTTCTCTTGATACACTAATAAATGCATTCTGTGTTAATTGTGTACCTGCCTACAATACACACAGTGGTGTGCATAGATCGCAACCCCATAGTAAGTCAATAGGGCTAGCCACAAATAATTAGTAGCCAACTAGCCACAAAGAATCGTCAACTAGTCATCTACCTTGCATTACATTAGATGTCGGTTGTTTTTGCCTGTTAAAATGGCTAGTTAGCTAGATTATTACAATTCCCATATAGCTAGCTGATAATTATGAAGTTTAAAGTTTGTTTATGTGGCCATCTTGTCATCTGGGTTACCATTAGCTTGGCTGGCAGCAGGTTGAGTGAATAGGCAGTAAGATACAAGGCATAGTCGTGAGGTGATTGATGCACGCACATCGTCTACCCGCCCTCTCACTGACGAACAGAGTGCCACAACAGGCTCGGAGTGATTCCTCACACTGTCGCCGTATAGCTGCCCTCCTCCTCCTCCGGAGGGACATCCTCCTAGCCGTTGGGTGTGTGTGTGTGTGTGTCTCATCCGGATGTTTATTTGTATCGTAGCTAGAATCAGGTTATATTTGCATGTTTTCCCAGGGTTGACAGAGTCCCTGCAGGCTCTGTAGTAGCCCATGGCTCATGAAAAGTGATGTGATAGCTAGCCAGCCCTACTTGCTAAATAACCATGGATTATGATCAGGGATAACCTATAGGTACAGCCATCTCCTGCTAGAATGAACGATATGTATCTTCTATCGATCAGAATAAAGCTGGACCAGTTGATTAAAAGGTGTGGAACAGACTGAATAAAGCTGGACCAGTTGATTAAAGGGTGTGGAACAGACTGAATAAAGCTGGACCAGTTGATTAAAAGGTGTGGAACAGACTGAATAAAGCTGGACCAGTTGATTAAAGGGTGTGGAACAGACTGAATAAAGCTGGACCAGTTGATTAAAGGGTGTGGAACAGACTGCTCAGACCCCAACCAAGGATCATCAAAAGTCGTGCTATAAATTCACAGACAACACAAAGATTCCTTGATGTCCTTCCAGACTCCTTCTGCCTACCCAAGGACGCCAGAGGACAAAAATCAGTTAACCACCTAACTGAGGAACTCAACTTAACCTTGCGCAATACCCTAGATGCAGTTGCACCCCTAAAAACTAAAAACATTTCTCATAAGAAACTAGCTCCCTGGTACACAGAAAATACCCGAGCTCTGAAGCAAGCTTCCAGAAAATTGGAACGGAAATGGCGCCACACCAAACTGGAAGTCTTCCGACTAGCTTGGAAAGACAGTACTGTGCAGTACCGAAGAGCCCTTACTGCTGCTCGATCATCCTATTTTTCTAACTTAATTGAGGAAAATAAGAACAATCCGAAATTCCTTTTTGATACTGTCGCAAAGCTAACTAAAAAGCAGCATTCCCCAAGAGAGGATGACTTTCACTTTAGCAGTGATAAATTCATGAACTTCTTTGAGGAAAAGATTATGATTATTAGAAAGCAAATTACGGACTCTTCCTTAAATCTGCGTATTCCTTCAAAGCTCAGTTGTCCTGAGTCTGCACAACTCTGCCAGGACCTAGGATCAAGAGAGACACTCAAGTGTTTTAGTACTATATCTCTTGACACAATGATGAAAATAATCATGGCCTCTAAACCTTCAAGCTGCATACTGGACCCTATTCCAACTAAACTACTGAAAGAGCTGCTTCCTGTGCTTGGCCCTACTATGTTGAACATAATAAACGGCTCTCTATCCACCGGATGTGTACCAAACTCATTAAAAGTGGCAGTAATAAAGCCTCTCTTGAAAAAGCCAAACCTTGACCCAGAAAATATAAAAAACTATCGGCCTATATCGAATCTTCCATTCCTCTCAAAAATTTTAGAAAAGGCTGTTGCGCAACAACTCACTGCCTTCCTGAAGACAAACAATGTATACGAAATGCTTCAGTCTGGTTTTAGACCCCATCATAGCACTGAGACGGCACTTGTGAAGGTGGTAAATGACATTTTAATGGCATCGGACCGAGGCTCTGCATCTGTCCTCGTGCTCCTAGACCTTAGTGCTGCTTTTGATACCATCGATCACCACATTCTTTTGGAGAGATTGGAAACCCAAATTGGTCTACACGGACAAGTTCTGGCCTGGTTTAGATCTTATCTGTCGGAAAGATATCAGTTTGTCTCTGTGAATGGTCTGTCCTCTGACAAATCAACTGTAAATTTCGGTGTTCCTCAAGGTTACGTTTTAGGACCACTTTTGTTTTCACTATATATTTTACCTCTTGGGGATGTTATTCGAAAACATAATGTTAACTTTCACTGCTATGCAGATGACACACAGCTGTACATTTCAATTAAACATGGTGAAGCCCCAAAATTGCCCTTGCTAGAAGAATGTGTTTCAGACATAAGGAAGTGGATGGCTGCAAACTTTCTACTTTTAAACTCGGACAAAACAGAGATGCTTGTTCTAGGTCCCAAGAAACAAAGAGATCTTCTGTTGAATCTGACAATTAATCTTAATGGTTGTACAGTCGTCTCAAATAAAACTGTGAAGGACCTCGGCGTTACTCTGGACCCTGATCTCTCTTTTGAAGAACATATCAAGACCATTTCAAGGACAGCTTTTTTCCATCTACGAAACATTGCAAAAATCAGGAACTTTCTGTCCAAAAATGATGCAGAAAAATTAATCCATGCTTTTGTCACTTCCAGGTTAGACTACTGCAATGCTCTACTTTCCGGCTACCCGGATAAAGCACTAAATAAACTTCAGTTAGTGCTAAATACGGCTGCTAGAATCCTGACTAGAACCAAAAAATTTGATCATATTACTCCAGTGCTAGCCTCTCTACACTGGCTTCCTGTCAAAGCAAGGGCTGATTTCAAGGTTTTACTGCTAACCTACAAAGCATTACATGGGCTTGCTCCTATCTATCTCTCTGATTTGGTCCTGCCGTACATACCTACACGTACGCTACGGTCACAAGACGCAGGCCTCCTAATTGTCCCTAGAATTTTTAAGCAAACAGCTGGAGGCAGGGCTTTCTCCTATAGAGCTCCATTTTTATGGAACGGTCTGCCTACCCATGTCAGAGACGCAAACTCGGTCTCAACCTTTAAGTCTCTACTGAAGACTCATCTCTTCAGTGGGTCATATGATTGAGTGTAGTCTGGCCCAGGAGTGGGAGGGTGAACGGAAAGGCTCTGGAGCAACGAACCACCCTTGCTGTCTCTGCCTGGCCGGTTCCCCTCTTTCCACTGGGATTCTCTGCCTCTAACCCTATTACAGGGGCTGAGTCACTGGCTTTACTGGGGCTCTCTCATGCCGTCCCTGGAGGAGGTGCGTCACCTGAGTGGGTTGAGTCACTGATGTGGTCATCCTGTCTGGGTTGGCGCCCCCCCCCCCCCCCCCCCCCCTTAAGTTGTGCCGTGGCGGAGGTCTTTGTGGGCTATACTCAGCCTTGTCTCAGGATGGTAAGTTGGTGGTTGAAGATATCCCTCTAGTGGTGTGGGGGCTGTGCTTTGGCAAAGTGGGTGGGGTTATATCCTTCCTGTTTGGCCCTGTCCGGGGGTGTCCTCGGAGTGGGCCACAGTGTCTCCTGACCCCTCCTGTCTCAGCCTCCAGTATTTATGCTGCAGTAGTTTATGTGTCGGGGGGCTAGGGTCAGTTTGTTATATCTGGAGTACTTCTCCTGTCCTATTCGGTGTCCTGTGTGAATCTAAGTGTGCGTTCTCTAATTCTCTCCTTCTCTCTTTCTCTCTCTCGGAGGACCTGAGCCCTAGGACCATGCCCCAGGAATACCTGACATGATGACTCCTTGCTGTCCCCAGTCCACCTGACTGTGCTGCTGCTCCAGTTTCAACTATTCTGCCTTATTATTATTCGACCATGCTGGTCATTTATGAACATTTGAACATCTTGACCATGTTTTGTTATAATCTCCACCCGGCACAGCCAGAAGAGGACTGGCCACCCCACATAGCCTGGTTCCTCTCTAGGTTTCTTCCTAGGTTTTGGCCTTTCTAGGGAGTTTTTCCTAGCCACCGTGCTTCTTCACCTGCATTGCTTGCTGTTTGGGGTTTTAGGCTGGGTTTCTGTACAGCACTTTGAGATATCAGCTGATGTACGAAGGGCTATATAAATAAATTTGATTTGAATAAAGCTGGACCAGTTGATTAAAAGGTGTGGAACAGACTGAATAAAGCTGGACCAGTTGATTAAAAGGTGTGGAACAGACTGAATAAAGCTGGACCAGCTGATTATAGGGTGTGGAACAGACTGAATAAAGCTGGACCAGTTGATTAAAAGGTGTGGAACAGACTGAATAAAACTGGACCAGTTGATTAAAGGGTGTGGAACAGACTGAATAAAGCTGGACCAGTTGATTAAAAGGTGTGGAACAGACTGAATAAAGCTGGACCAGTTGATTAAAGGGTGTGGAACAGACTGAATAAAGCTGGACCAGTTGATTAAAGGGTGTGGAATAGACTGAATAAAGCTGGACCAGCTGATTAAAGGGTGTGGAACAGACTGAATAAAGCTGGACCAGTTGATTAAAAGGTGTGGAACAGACTGAATAAAGCTGGACCAGTTGATTAAAAGGTGTGGAACAGACTGAATAAAGCTGGACCAGTTGATTAAAAGGTGTGGAACAGACTGAATAAAGCTGGACCAGTTGATTAAAGGGTGTGGAACAGACTGAATAAAGCTGGACCAGTTGATTAAAAGGTGTGGAACAGACTGAATAAAGCTGGACCAGTTGATTAAAAGGTGTGGAACAGACTGAATAAAGCTGGACCAGTTGATTAAAAGGTGTGGAACAGACTGAATAAAGCTGGACCAGCTGATTAAAGGGTGTGGAACAGACTGAATAAAGCTGGACCAGTTGATTAAAAGGTGTGGAACAGACTGAATAAAGCTGGACCAGTTGATTAAAGGGTGTGGAACAGACTGAATAAAGCTGGACCAGTTGATTAAAAGGTGTGGAACAGACTGAATAAAGCTGGACCAGTTGATTAAAAGGTGTGGAACAGACTGAATAAAGCTGATGTCCTTCATTCATTCGTCATAAAAAAAGTGATTTGGGTTATTGGGGGCAGGCCTGCGGGGTGGTGTCTGTGCGTGTGTGTGTGGTGTTTTGGGAGCAGGCCTGCGGGGCGGTGTGTGTGTGTGTGTGGTGTTTTGGGGGCAGGCCTGTGGGGCGGTGTGTGTGTGTGTGTGTGGTGTTTTGGGAGCAGCCCTGCGGGGTGGTGTCTGTGCGTGTGTGTGTGTGTGGTGTTTTGGGGGCAGGCCTGCGGGGCGGTGTGTGTGTGTGTGTACTCACAGTGTGTTTGGGTATCGGGGGCAGGCCAGCGGGACTGTGTGTGTCTGCTTCTTCCTTCAGTAGGTGGTCAGTTCTCATGTAGGAGTTATAGAGGCCGTCACCATGCCGCGCTGGTGGACACAACAACACAGGTCAGAGGTCACGCTCTGGATCAACTTCATTGACATTAACAACATAATCAGACACATGTGTAATAAATTAATTGGTCTAACAGGAGCTCTCATATTGAAACATTACCCTAACAGACATACACCGAGTACACCTTATGCCCTCAGAAAAGCCTCAAATCGTTGGGGGATGGACTCGACAAGATGTCGAAAGCGTTCCACGGGCAGGGCCACATCCTCACCTTCCCAGTACCGCAATTTCAACTGCCCCAAACTTAACTTGAACCATCCCAAAATTAAAACACATGTTTTTTTTTTTGTGTGTGTTAATATGCCAACATGGGTCTAGATAATTTACAACGCTTTTAAAGTAAAGTATTTCAGTCAATATTACATCAACTTCATTTGTTAACATAAAACTTTTTTGCATCTTAACGAAAAGAAAAGAAAACATCCATTACATTATTAGAAAGTATAACGTATTAATTGAACATGCTAACCACATGTATACAATATACAGAACCAGTCAACAGTTTGGCCACACCTACTGATTTCTTTATTATTATTTTTTTACATTGTAGAATAATAGTGAAGACATCAAAACTATAAAATAACACATATGGAATCAGTCTCATTAAAGTTTGGCTATATTTTCAGGCTCCTCCCTTATGTAAGCATGGGTCTGGACATGACAGGCTGTAGCCAATAGCCAATAGGCTATCACATACACATTGACATAAAGTCTAATTACTTATGGACATTTACATACACTTTTGTTTTCCTTCACAGAATACCTACTATTTTTCATTTTTTTTAAACAATTTACTTAGCCAATTTAGTTAATGGCCTTGCAGCCCTGACAGACGGCCCTGGTGCCCTGGCAGAAGGCCCTGGTGCCCTGGCAGAAGGCCCTGGTGCCCTGGCAGAAGGCCCTGGTGCCCTGGCAGATCGGGCACTTCTTAACTGGTACCTAGAGCAAAACAACTGACATGTAAGTGTCCGTGGGAGTCTCACCTTTCAACAGAGGTGTCACATTAGTGTGTAGAACAAACTGTTTGGACGCTACAGACAGAAGTTGGCAGAAGAGCCTGTACCGACTTCAGCAGAGTCCTGTGATGATTGTGGGGGTCGTCGAGACAAAACTGAAAACACCACCGTGTTCCTGAGAGTCTCATCTTTCTACAGAGTGGTAGTTTGTAGGCCAAACCAGCCGGAGACTACAGACGTTTTCGTGAGAAGACGGATTTTCAGGATGTCTCAGTCTGACAAACATCGCTCTACCTCTGCCATCTTTCACCACAGATACGGAAGGGCCGACGGATGTGGCGGATTGAGACACAGCCCATGCAAAAAAAACAGATCTGTAGTTTAAACAGATGGCGATTTTTGCATGATGTTAATTTGATTTCCGTGGCGCCACTTATAATAATAAAATTTCCGGACTGTAGTTCCCCCTCCAATAACACCTCCTCTGTGTGCAGGTCTAAGGTGACACACAGTCACGCACACTGTGGCATATCATAAATCAGACCCAGACCCATTTCCGGTTATCAGATCCCTTTCCGTGTTAATAACTCTATTTCTGATTACACCTGTGTCTGTGTTCCATCGTTTCAACGTGGATGCACAGAACAAAATGGTGGAGACACAGACAGACAAGCGGAAAGATGCTGCCGTCACAGTAGCATCTGCTAGCCCCATTAATAGGCCAATAATAGGCCTACCACTTTCAGCAACACTGGCTCTCTGGCAACCTTAAGCACCTGGCTAAGCCAGTCTGGGCTGTGAATGGGGTTGGCCGGTTCATGCTAGTAACAGCGTTAACCCATAGAGAGCTGTGGGGTTAGTTATCATTTGCCAATAGGGAGCTGTAGTGCTAGCATTAGCCCATAGAGAGCTATGGGGCTAGTTTGCATTAGGCAATAGGGAGCCGTGGAATTCACCTGCTAGCATTAACCCATAGACCAGGGGTGTCCAACTACCAGTAGTCCGCCGTCCGCCGTCCACCTATAAGTAGCTCGCCAATCAATTTTGAAAGTACATGCATTTTTACATCAAAAGCCGTCTCAAAGATCCCGGCTATTATCCAAACAAAACCACTATTGGCTTTAAAAAAAGAGTCAAAAAGGTAACAATACCTGCCAATTAATTTCCAGCAATATTACCCGTCTGTCTCTGGCACGTGTTTCGTCTTTAAAAAAAAAAAATGGACCTTTATTTAACTAGGCAAGTCAGTTAAGAACAAATTTTTATTTTCAATGACGGCCTAGGAACAGTGGGTTAACTGCCTGTTCAGGGGCAGAACGACAGATTTGTACCTTGTCAGCTCGGGGATATGAACTTGCAACCTTCCAGTTACTAGTCCAACGCTCTAACCACTAGGCTACCCTGCCAGTTAGCGATGCTAATCATTTTCCACGAAAACCTTCTCAATTAAAAGTTAAGTTAGTGTTAGCCCCACAGATAACTGTGTCACTAAGTTAGCCCCACAGATAATTCCACGGCTCCCTATTACCTAATGGAAACTAGCCCCACCTGACAGAAGTGTAGAATGATTATTTGTTTTAATTGGGTGGTCATTGTTTTGAAAACTCTTGCCATGCCATTTGGTGCAGCAGTAGGTCTTAACATCAGCAGAAACATCTCTAGACCCACACATTCCTCTCCTCCTAGATGCGCAGTTACAGGGAATTGCACTCAAAACTAAATGTTAGTTTCTCTCCTTTAAGTAAAAAAATAAATAAAATGGTCTTCTGATGTGATTTAAGCCTTGACATGGACTCAGAACATTCCATTTTGTTGTTTCTCTAGGAATAATTGTAATATTGAGAGTATAAAGATAAAATCCCAAACCAAGAAAAATAAAACTGACTTTGGTTTTAACAGTTTAGTTAGCCCTAAAAGAGCAATCTTAGCTAGTGTTAGCCCCATAGAGAACTGTGTCACTAAGTTAGCGTTAGCCCCACAGATAACTGTGTCACTAAGTTAGCGTTAGCCCCACAGAGAACTGTGTCACTAAGTTAGCCCCATAGAGAACTGTGTCACTAAGTTAGCGTTAGCCCCATAGAGAACTGTGTCACTAAGTTAGCCCCATAGAGAACTGTGTCACTAAGTTAGCGTTAGCCCCATAGAGAACTGTGTCCCTAAGTTAGCGTTAGTGAAACAGACATCAGTGTATTGCTATCCGTTTAGTTAAGAGTTAGCCCTAAGAGAGCCATGTTAACTAGTAATAACCCATAGAGAGATGTAGGGTTAGTTAGAGCTGTGTGGCCAGGCTCCAGTCCTGTGCTGCAGTGTCAACCGACGGGCTCTGTGCAGGGGTGGGGGTACAATACACATGGCCTGCATGAAAGGGGAGTTAAGACTGTGGGTTCAGCACTTTACCCCCATATTCACATTCACTCTGGCCCCAAACATTACTACTGAAACCTCCCCACAACAAAACTCAAACCAAAATGGTTGGCGTCAATTTCATGTGAATGGCACGGTTGTTATGGAAAAATGTAGCTATTTAGCAAACACACCGCCTGGGTCTGTGTGCGGAGATGGTGGTCCAGGAGGGACAAACACCACAGAGAGTAGAGCGAAGGGAACACCCCAGAAACGTGTCATAAACCAGACTAATAACAATGGTGCAACAGCGTAGACACAGACTGCTGGCTAGACTGTGGCTGACTCAACTAGAACTAGCTAGACTGCCGGTCTGTCTGTTGTTCATACAGAACTACTGAGATATATCTATTTATTTGATAAGACTATTGACTTGCCTAGTAAGCTAAATACTTTAAAAAAATATAAATATATTTTTTAAATATGATTCAGAGACCTGCAAAGAAGCATGAGTTCAGCACTTGTTCCAGTGTTGACTGGCTCTGGAGAAGAGTACTTACAGACATGCAGGAGAGTCTAGTGTTTGTCTGATCAACGGACACAAAGTTGCAAGTCAGAAAACAGCTTGTTTACCTCCACTGGGTGGAACTGATCGGCGCTATTATGACATCACAGTCTACAGGGCTCTACAGCGCTACCCTTCTGAGGGCATACACTCCTAAATATTTTGCTGTGCAACTTAGAATATTAAATTTGGTAGCACCAGTGCCTCTAGAGAAAAATGAAATCACCCAACTGCATACTGCGGCTTTAATACATCCAACAACAACAACAAATGTATTCATTTCTTTGTCACCACAGAGCCCTGATCTGCCTGACAATCAGACTGCGATACCTCTGGATCACAGTCTAAGATCAATGCCATACAATTTGCTTGGAAAAACTTCCACTCACGAGCTATAAAGCCAGAATGTTCCAGAAAATCAATATTTTTATGTATCGGTTGTTTCGTGCGGCTGGTCTTTTTGCAGGTAGGAAGCGCTGGTATTTGAGTTCATATTTCTACCACCAGAAGCATGTGCAGAACCATGTAACCATGTGCTCTGCAAACATGCATCTATTTTCAACTTGTGTACATGCTTCAGGTGACAAATCTGAACGCACTACCAGCGCTTTGAAAAGTTCATGCAATTATACTTTCCTGTCCATATCTAGTCTCACATTCCTACCTGCAAAAGGACCAACAGCACAGACAACCAGTGAAGTATCATTTTACTCAGCATGCTGTCTTGTAGAGGTCACGAGAGGAAACTTTCCTGATCCAAAACAGTCATTTCTGCCTGACGTAGAATTCCAATGCAATTCCTCTTCGGTGGAGTTTAACGGCGGCTGGCATATAATTATGTTGCATTACCGCCTCCAACTGAACTATAGTAAAGAGACATTACACTTTGTGATACAAAATGGGAAAAGGGGAAACTGGAAGAAAAAAAAAAAAAAACTATTCAGACCACTTGACTTTTTCCCACATTTTGTTACGTTACAGCCTTATCCTAAAATAGATCAATCAACCTATGCACAATACCCCATAATGACAAACTAAAAACAGGTTTTTAGAAATGTTTGCAAAGATTAAAAACAGAAATACCTTATTTACATAAGTATTCAGACCCTTTCCTATGAGACTCGGAATTGAGCTCAGGTGCACCCCGTTTCCATTGATCATCCTTGAGATGTTTCTACAACTTGATTGGACTCCACCTGTGGTCAATTCAATTGATTGGACATGATTTGGAAAGGCACACACCTGTCTATATATGGTCCCACAGTTGACAGTGCATGTCAGATCAAAAAACAAGCCATGAGGTCGAAGGAATTGTCTGTAGTGCTCCTAGACTGAATTGTGTTGAGGCACAGATCTGGGGAAAGGTACCAAAAAAAAATGTCTGCAGCATTGAAGAACCCCAAGAACACAGTGGCCTCCATCATTCTTAAATGGAAGAAGTTTGGAACCACCAAGACTCTTCCTAGAGGTGGTGCCTGACCAAACTGAGCAATTGGGAGAGAAGGGCCTTGGTCAGGAAGGTGACCAAGAACTCGATGGTCACTCTCCATAGTTCCTCTGTGGGGATGGGAGAACATTCCTGAAGGACAACCATCTCTGCAGAACTCCACCAATCAGGCGTTTATGGTAGAGTGGCCAGATGGAAGCCACTCCTCAGTAAAAGGCACATGACAGCCCACTGGGAGTTTGTCAAAAGGCACCTAAAGACTCTCAGACCACAAGCAACAATATGGTCTCTGGTCTGATGGAACCAAGATTGAACTCTTTGGCCTGAATGTCAAGCGCCCCTACTGTGAAGCATGGCAGTGGTAGCATCATGCTGTGGGGATGTTCTTCAGCGGCAGGGACTGGGAGACTAGTCGGGATTGAGGGAAAGATGAACTGAGCAAAGTACAGAGATATCCTTGATGAAAACCTGCTCCAGAGCGCTCAGGACCTCAGACTGGGACGAAAGTTCACCTTCCAACAGGACAACGACCCTGAGCACACAGCCAATACAATGCAGGAGTGGCTTTGGGTAAAGTCTCTGAATGTCCTTGAGGGGCCCAGCCAGAGCCTGGACTTAAACCCAATCGAACATCTCTAGAAAGACCAGAAAATAGCTGTGCAGTGACACACCCCCACCCAACTCGACAGAACTTGAGAGGATCTGCAGAGAAGAACGGGAGAAACTCCCCAAATACAGGTGTGCCAAGGTTGTAGCGTCATACCCAAGAAATGTAATCAATTTTAGAATAAGGCTGTAACTTAACAAAATGTGGAAAAAGGCAAGGGGTCTGAATACTTTCCTCAGTTGTATTAACATCTCCTAGATTTAGGACAGACACTTCAAAACCTTGTTTCATATTTATTTTTTGACCGACCACTTTGCCGAGTGCTGAAGTGCGGAAAAATATTTTACCCTCGGTTGCAACACTTACTACCAAGTTCCAAATTGCCTCTGGAAGCAACATCAGCACAATAACTTTATCGGGAGCTTCATGAAATGGGTTTCCATGGCCGAGCAGCCGCACACAAGACTAAGATCACCATGCGCAATGCCAAGCGTCAGCTGGAGCGGTGTAAAGCTCGCCGCCATTGGACTCTGGAGCAGTGTAAACGCGTTCTCTGGAGTGATGAATAAAGCAATATGGGTTTGGCGGATACCAGGAGAACGCTACCTGCTCCAATGAATAGTGCCAATTGTGAAGTTTGGTGGAGGAGGAATAATGGTCTGGGGCTGTTCTATGAGCAGGTGACCACATTCTTGAAAATACACTACGTGACCAAAAGTAAGCAACAGTCCTTGACTCCCGAGCTATTTGAGATGATCAACTGTCTTGAACCATGGAAACAAAATAATTCAGGGACAAATGTTACATTTGCGTTCAACAAAATGGCAAGCTAACAAATGATGCCAGGTGAAATGCCACTTTGTCCAATAGCTGATACTAGAATCACATCTATCCTGATGCCTAATCACTTTACCCTGCATTCATGTACATATCTATCTGAAATACCTCCTACCTCTGGTACTCCCTTTTATATAGCTCAAATACTTGTGTATTTCATTGTATTCCTTGTGTTACTAACTTATGTTCGTATTATTTCTAAACTCTGTGTCGTTGGGAAGGGCTCGTAAGTAAACATTTCACGGTAAAAATCTACACCCGTTGTATTCGGCGTATGTGACAAATAGAATTTGCTTTGAGTACATTCATGTAACGTTGCAGTTAAGTACATTAGAATACAGTACGAAGCCAGTTATAATCAGTTCATTACCTGCTGTTATGGGGCCTTCTGCTTTTCTCTGTAATACCATCATGATTGCAGTTTAACTTTGAAGCCAGCATCCGAGGTGGAGTTTAAAAAATCTTTAGTAAAAACAACCGTATATAAAAAAAAAAATAGCCAAGACTTCGGCTAGTTATAATAAAAAAGACTTCGAGGGCAGCTTGTATCACTTGCAATTCGTGCTCGTTTAGCTAGCTCAAGGAATCCAAAATAACCCCTACTAACCAACTTCATCGGATGAAATATAGCTACATAAATTAGTTTAATATAGCTTTCCTCACTTGCTCAACTTAATATTATAGCTAGGACTCTCTACCTACACAATGTGACCTTACTCTCGTCCTAAAACCCATGGCTTTGTCAACTCGTTAACCCTGCAGTCTGAAAAAGTTCCAGCGATGGGAGTCGTCGTTTCTCGTTTCCGTCAGCTAACGTTGTTAGCACAGCCACACAAAAAACACACGTCCGCGAGTTGAGCAAAAGCTAAATGACTCCCGCTGTCCGAAATAGTTTCCAATCTCAAAATGACAGCTTTAGCTGTCTGACCCCTCCTCGCCTTTCTCGCTCTCGGTTGATTACTATATATCCAACCCCAGAAAAACATTCCCCATAAGAAACACAAAATATCGAGTGTACTACGCGGTCACTGATTAGTTAGCAATGTAACTAGTTAGCTTCTGCTTCGATCGGCCCCATGATCAGTCCTCCTTCCGGAATGCTTGTGAAGCTGTTTTCGCTTTGAGAGGTAATCGTCGGTTAGCTAGCTACCGTTACCTCAACTCTGGGCACACACAAAAAAGCCCCAGTTCGTTGAATTCAGAGACAATGGCGTCTCATTCGGGTAATATTACAATGTCCTCAGTGCGTTAACACCGTTAAAACGACTTATGTTTTTTTAAACCAGTCTTGTCAGCAGCAGGAGCTCAAATTTTTTTTGTTGATGTGATTTGCCTGGTTTGTTGCTAAGGGCGTCTTCGCCGTGTGTTTCGAGTAGCGTCATTAAACAGGTGGTAGAAGGCTAGAGTGACGCGGGGTTACAGCGGCGCCATCTTGGCTCAAAGTAACACGCCCCCCATCGTCCCATTGTTGTTACTATCAGGTGGTGTCTACATGGATATGGTGGCCATCCGTGTTCCTAGGTACACGAAACAAGAAGACGGATAACGTACATTTTAGTGATGGGGAAACCGAAGCTTTTCTGAAGGCTTCCGAGGTTTCACCAAATTGTGTCGGGAAAACGGTTCATTTTACTCGCAGCTTCATTAGCGGTTCACAATGAACATTAGTGACATCTGCTGGTCAGCAATAAGTGCTTGTAAGATTAATGTTTTCCCCCCGTAATTTTCATCAAAACTCTGTGGCGCAGCGGTGAACTGTTGATTTAATAGTCCATAATTAGTTGGAATACCAGGCTCGAATTCTATATCGTGCTGCCCTTTTTGCCTTCAAGTTGACTATTCTTCAAAGACGAATTATTTGAACTACAATGCAGAATGTGTGCTTTCCAGTGGCGATCCGTTATTCAGGGCAGGTGATTTGAACTCCAGATTTTTGCAAAAATAAATACAATATTAATACGTGTCACATATCAGTTTGCAAACGATGTAAAAACAAATATATATTGAGTTAATAAGTCTGCATACAAACACGGTCTCTTTTTTGTTTTCTGTGATGGTGAGGCAAGCCAGCAGAAAATACAGAGCTTTGCGCCTTGATTGGCTCAGTGTTCTGTCACTCATGGGGACACTACATCACAGCTAAGTCTAAGGTTAGACCTAGAAAATTCTAGCCCCTTGGGTGCTGCCATAGAGTTACAATAGAAGTGCCCATCGAAGAAGTCTCAATGTCATTGGCCACAGATACAATGATTTCAAATCACATAATATGTACAGTAGCTTTGATTGGACAGACTATGTCAACATCATACTTTCAAAATCTTAGCTAGTAGTCATCATCATGAATCAAGTCGACAACCTACTGGCTAATCCTTTTTAATCCTTGTCATATGAAGAGAAATAAGGAAGAGAAATTATAGATAAAACGTATCGGTGCTCATCGACCATTGGGCATAAACATTACACAACAAGTTGGAAATCGCAAATTCAACAATGAGTGGTTTGGAAGGAGACAGTGACAGTGGCTAAATGCAAGCATTGCAAATCAATCACTAGCGTGCTATTCAGTGGAGTGGCTGTGTGGTCCCAGATCTGGGATTAAGGGCCTCTTTTTCAAGTTTAAAATGACAAACATTCAACATTGGCCATGCTGTCAATGAACCCTGATTTATTCTGCGCCCAAAACAACTGTTAACTCGAAACTGCAAAAACTTGACAACAGTGAGTTCAAGGACAACTGGGAAGTCTGGAATATTACTGTCTCTATTATATTATGACAGATCAGCTAGATCTACTGTCTCTATTAAAATATGACAGACCAGCTAGATCTACTGTCTCTATTATATTATGACAGACCAGCAAGATCTACTGTCTCTATTATATTATGACAGACCAGCTAGATCTACTGTCTCTATTAGATTATGACAGACCAGCCAGATCTACTGTCTCTATTATATTAAGACAGACGAGCAAGATCTACTGTCTCTATTATAAATTGACAGACCAGCTAGATATACTGTCTCTATTAGAATTTTACAGACCAGCTAGATCTACTGTCTCTATTATATTATGATAGACCAGCTAGATATACTGTCTCTATTATAATATGACAGACCAGCTAGATCTACTGTCTCTATAAGATGAAAGACCAGCTAGATCTACTGTCTCTAATATATTAAGACAGACCAGCTAGATCTACTGTCTCTATTATTTTATGACAGACCAGATAGATCTACAGTCTCTATTATATTATGACAGACCAGCTAGATCTACTGTCTCTATTATATTATGACAAACCAGCTAGATGTACATTCTCTATTATAAAATGACAGACCAGCTAGATCTACTGTCTCTATTATAATATGAAAGACCATCTAGATCTACTGTCTCATATTATGACAGACCAGCTAGATCTACTGTCTCTATTATAATATGACAGACCAGCTAGACATACTGTCTCTATTCTATTATGACAGACCAGCTAGATCTACTGTCTCTATTATAATATGACAGACCAGCTAGATCTACTGTCTATATTATAAAATGACAGACCAACTAGATCTACTGTCTCTATTATAATATGAAAGACCAGCTGGATGTACTGTCTCTATTATAATATGACAGAGCATCTAGATCTACTGTCTCTATTATATTATGAAAGACCAGCTAGATCGACTGTCTCTATTATGATATGACACACCAGCTAGATATACTGTCTCTATTATAATATGAAAGACCAGCTAGATCTACAGTCTCTATTATATTATGACAGACCAGCTAGATATACTGTCTCTATTGTATTATGACAGACCAGCCAGATCTACTGTCTCTATTATATTTTGACAGACCAGCTAGATCTATCCTCTCTGTTGTATTATGACAGGACCAGCTAGATCTACTGTATCTATTATATTATGACAGGCCAGCTAGATCTACTGTCTCTATTATATTATGACAGACCAGCTAGATCTACTGTCTCTATTATATTATGACAGACCAGCTAGATCTACTGTCTCCATTATATTATGACAGACAAGCTAGATATACTGTCTCTATTGTATTATGACAGACCAGCCAGATCTACTCTCTCTCTTTAATATTATGACAGACAAGCTAGATCTACTTTCTCTATTATATTATGACAGACCAGCTAGATATACTGTCTCTATTATATTATGACAGACCAGCTAGATATACTGTCTCTATTATAATATGACAGACCAGCTAGATCTACTGTCCCTATTATATAATGACAGGCCAGCTAGATATACTGTCTCTATTGTATTATGACAGGCCAGCTAGATCTACTGTCTCTATTATAATACGACAGACCAGCTACATCTACTGTCTCTATTATATTATGACAGACCAGGTAGATCTACTGTCTCCATTATATTATGACAGACAAGCTAGATATACTGTCTCTATTGTATTATGACAGACCAGCCAGATCTACTCTCTCTCTTTAATATTATGACAGACAAGCTAGATCTACTGTCTCTATTATATTATGACAGACCAGCTAGATATACTGTCTCTATTGTATTATGACAGACAAGCCAGATCTACTTTCTCTATTATATTATGACAGACCAGCTAAATCTACTGTCTCTATTATATTATGACAGACCAGCTAGATATACTGTCTCTATTATAATATGTCAGACCAGCTAGATCTATTGTCCCTATTATAATATGACAGACCAGCTAGATCTACTGTCTCTATGTCTCTATTATATAATGAAAGGCCAGCTAGATATACTGTCTCTATTGTATTATGACAGACCAGCTAGATCTACTGTCTCTATTATATTATGACAGACCAGCTAGATCTACTGTCTCTATTATATTATGACAGACCAGCTAGATATACTGTCTCTATTGTATTATGACAGACCAGCCAGAACTATTGTCTCTATTATATTTTGACAGACCAGCCAGATCTATCCTCTCTGTTGTATTATGACAGGACCAGCTAGATCTACTGTCTCTATTATATTATGACAGGCCAGCTAGATCTACTGTCTCTATTATATTATGACAGACCAGCTAGATCTACTGTCTCTATTATATTATGACAGACCAGCTAGATATACTGTCTCTATTGTATTATGACAGACCAGCCAGATCTACTGTTTCTATTATATTTTGACAGACCAGCTAGATCTATCCTCTCTATTATATTATGACAGACCAGCTAGATCTACTGTCTCTATTATATTATGACAGACCAGCTAGATCTACTGTCTCTATTATATTATGACAGACCAGCTAGATCTACTGTCTCTATTATATTATGACAGACCAGCTAGATCTACTGTCTCTATTATTATACGACAGACCAGCTAGATCTACTGTCTCTATTATATTATGACAGACCAGCTAGATCTACTGTCTCTATTATATTATGACAGACCAGCTAGATCTATCCTCTCTGTTGTATTATGACAGGACCAGCTAGATCTACTGTCTCTATTATATTATGACAGGCCAGCTAGATCTACTGTCTCTATTATATTATGACAGACCAGCTAGATTTACTGTCTCTATTATAATATGACAGACCAGCTAGATCTACTGTCCCTATTATAATATGACAGACCAGCTAGATCTACTGTCTCTATGTCTCTATTATATAATGACAGGCCAGCTAGATATACTGTCTCTATTGTATTATGACAGACCAGCTAGATCTACTGTCTCTATTATATTATGAAAGACAAGCTAGATCTACTGTCTCTATTATATTATGACAGACCAGCTAGATATACTGTCTCTATTGTATTATGACAGACCAGCCAGATCTACTGTCTCTATTATATTTTGACAGACCAGCTAGATCTATCCTCTCTGTTGTATTATGACAGGACCAGCTAGATCTACTGTATCTATTATATTATGACAGGCCAGCTAGATCTACTGTCTCTATTATATTATGACAGACCAGCTAGATCTACTGTCTCTATTATATTATGACAGACCAGCTAGATATACTGTCTCTATTGTATTATGACAGACCAGCCAGATCTACTGTTTCTATTATATTTTGACAGACCAGCTAGATCTATCCTCTCTATTATATTATGACAGGACCAGCTAGATCTACTGTCTCTATAATATTATGACAGACCAGCTAGATCTACTGTCTCTATTATATTATGACATACCAGCTAGATCTACTGTCTCTATTATATTATGACAGACCAGCTAGATCTACTGTCTCTATTATTATACGACAGACCAGCTACATCTACTGTCTCTAATATATTATGACAGACCAGCTAGATCTAATGTCTCTATTATATTATGACAGACCAGCTAGATCTATCCTCTCTGTTGTATTATGACAGGACCAGCTAGATCTACTGTCTCTATTATATTATGACAGGCCAGCTAGATCTACTGTCTCTATTATATTATGACAGACCAGCTAGATCTACTGTCTCTATTATATTATGACAGACCAGCTAGATATACTGTCTCTATTATATTATGACAGACCAGCTAGATCTACTGTCTCTATTATATTATGACAGACCAGCTAGATCTACTGTCTCTATTATATTATGACAGACCAGCCAGATCTACTGTTTCTATTATATTATGACAGATCAGCTAGATCTGTCCTCTCTATTATGTTATGACAGGAACAGCTAGATCTACTGTCTCTATTATATTATGACAGACCAGCTAGATCTACTGTCTCTATTATAATACGACAGACCAGCTACATCTACTTTCTCTATTATATTATGACAGACCAGCTAGATATACTGTCTCTATTATAATATGTCAGACCAGCTAGATCTACTGTCCCTATTATAATATGACAGACCAGCTAGATCTACTTTCTCTATGTCTCTATTATATAATGACAGGCCAGCTAGATATACTGTCTCTATTGTATTATGACAGACCAGCTAGATCTACTGTCTCTATTATATTATGACAGACCAGCTAGATCTATCCTCTCTGTTGTTTTATGACAGGACCAGCTAGATCTACTGTCTCTATTATATTATGACAGGCCAGCTAGATCTACTGTCTCTATTATATTATGACAGACCAGCTAGATCTACTGTCTCTATTATATTATGACAGACCAGCTAGATATACTGTGTCTATTGTATTATGACAGACCAGCCAGATCTACTGTTTCTATTATATTTTGACAGACCAGCTATATCTATCCTCTCTATTATATTATGACAGGACCAGCTAGATCTACTGTCTCTATTATATTATGACAGACCAGCTAGATCTACTGTCTCTATTATATTATGACAGACCAGCTAGATCTACTGTCTCTATTATATTATGACAGACCAGCTAGATCTACTGTCTCTATTATTATACGACAGACCAGCTACATCTACTGTCTCTATTATATTATGACAGGCCAGCTAGATATACTGTCTCTATTGTATTATGACAGACCAGCTAGATCTACTGTCTCTATTATATTATGACAGACCAGCTAGATCTACTGTCTCTATTATATTATGACAGACCAGCTAGATATACTGTCTCTATTGTATTATGACAGACCAGCCAGATCTACTGTCTCTATTATATTTTGACAGACCAGCTAGATCTATCCTCTCTGTTGTATTATGACAGGACCAGCTAGATCTACTGTCTCTATTATATTATGACAGGCCAGCTAGATCTACTGTCTCTATTATATTATGACAGACCAGCTAGATCTACTGTCTCTATTATATTATGACAGACCAGCTAGATATACTCTCTCTATTGTATTATGACAGACCAGCCAGATCTACTGTTTCTATTATATTTTGACAGACCAGCTAGATCTATCCTCTCTATTATATTATGACAGGACCAGCTAGATCTACTGTCTCTATTATATTATGACAGACCAGCTAGATCTACTGTCTCTATTATATTATGACAGACCAGCTAGATCTACTGTCTCTATTATATTATGACAGACCAGCTAGATCTACTGTCTCTATTATTATACGACAGACCAGCTACATCTACTGTCTCTATTATATTATGACAGACCAGCTAGATCTACTGTCTCTATTATATTATGACAGACCAGCTAGATCTATCCTCTCTGTTGTATTATGACAGGACCAGCTAGATCTACTGTCTCTATTATATTATGACAGGCCAGCTAGATCTACTGTCTCTATTATATTATGACAGACCAGCTAGATCTACTGTCTCTATTATATTATGACAGACCAGCTAGATATACTGTCTCTATTATATTATGACAGACCAGCTAGATCTACTGTCTCTATTATATTATGACAGACCAGCTAGATCTATCCTCTCTGTTGTATTATGACAGGACCAGCTAGATCTACTGTCTCTATTATATTATGACAGGCCAGCTAGATCTACTGTCTCTATTATATTATGACAGGCCAGCTAGATCTACTGTCTCTATTATATTATGACAGACCAGCTAGATCTACTGTCTCTATTATATTATGACAGACCAGCTAGATATACTGTCTCTATTATATTATGACAGACCAGCTAGATCTACTGTCTCTATTATATTATGACAGACCAGCTAGATCTACTGTCTCTATTATATTATGACAGACCAGCTAGATCTATCCTCTCTGTTGTATTATGACAGGACCAGCTAGATCTACTGTCTCTATTATATTATGATAGGCCAGCTAGATCTACTGTCTCTATTATATTATGACAGACCAGCTAGATCTACTGTCTCTATTATATTATGACAGACCAGCTAGATATACTGTCTCTATTATATTATGACAGACCAGCTAGATCTACTGTCTCTATTATATTATGACAGACCAGCTAGATCTACTGTCTCTATTATATTATGACAGACCAGCTAGATATACTGTCTCTATTGTATTATGACAGACCAGCCAGAACTATTGTCTCTATTATATTTTGACAGACCAGCTAGATCTATCCTGTCTGTTGTATTATGACAGGACCAGCTAGATCTACTGTCTCTATTATATTATGACAGGCCAGCTAGATCTACTGTCTCTATTATATTATGACAGACCAGCTAGATCTACTGTCTCTATTATATTATGACAGACCAGCTAGATATACTGTCTCTATTGTATTATGACAGACCAGCCAGATCTACTGTTTCTATTATATTTTGACAGACCAGCTAGATCTATCCTCTCTATTATATTATGACAGACCAGCTAGATCTACTGTCTCTATTATATTATGACAGACCAGCTAGATCTACTGTCTCTATTATATTATGACAGACCAGCTAGATCTACTGTCTCTATTATATTATGACAGACCAGCTAGATCTACTGTCTCTATTATTATACGACAGACCAGCTAGATCTACTGTCTCTATTATATTATGACAGACCAGCTAGATCTACTGTCTCTATTATATTATGACAGACCAGCTAGATCTATCCTCTCTGTTGTATTATGACAGGACCAGCTAGATCTACTGTCTCTATTATATTATGACAGGCCAGCTAGATCTACTGTCTCTATTATATTATGACAGACCAGCTAGATTTACTGTCTCTATTATAATATGACAGACCAGCTAGATCTACTGTCCCTATTATAATATGACAGACCTGCTAGATCTACTGTCTCTATGTCTCTATTATATAATGACAGGCCAGCTAGATATACTGTCTCTATTGTATTATGACAGACCAGCTATATCTACTGTCTCTATTATATTATGAAAGACCAGCTAGATCTACTGTCTCTATTATATTATGACAGACCAGCTAGATATACTGTCTCTATTGTATTATGACAGACCAGCCAGATCTACTGTTTCTATTATATTTTGACAGACCAGCTAGATCTATCCTCTCTATTATATTATGACAGGACCAGCTAGATCTACTGTCTCTATTATATAATGACAGGCCAGCTAGATATACTGTCTCTATTGAATTATGACAGACCAGCTAGATCTACTGTCTCTATTATATTATGAAAGACCAGCTAGATCTACTGTCTCTATTATATTATGACAGACCAGCTAGATATACTGTCTCTATTGTATTATGACAGACCAGCCAGATCTACTGTCTCTATTATATTTTGACAGACCAGCTAGATCTATCCTCTCTGTTGTATTATGACAGGACCAGCTAGATCTACTGTATCTATTATATTATGACAGGCCAGCTAGATCTACTGTCTCTATTATATTATGACAGACCAGCTAGATCTACTGTCTCTATTATATTATGACAGACCAGCTAGATATACTGTCTCTATTGTATTATGACAGACCAGCCAGATCTACTGTTTCTATTATATTTTGACAGACCAGCTAGATCTATCCTCTCTATTATATTATGACAGGACCAGCTAGATCTACTGTCTCTATTATATTATGACAGACCAGCTAGATCTACCGTCTCTATTATATTATGACATACCAGCTAGATCTACTGTCTCTATTATATTATGACAGACCAGCTAGATCTACTGTCTCTATTATTATACGACAGACCAGCTACATCTACTGTCTCTATTATATTATGACAGACCAGCTAGATCTAATGTCTCTATTATATTATGACAGACCAGCTAGATCTATCCTCTCTGTTGTATTATGACAGGACCAGCTAGATCTACTGTCTCTATTATATTATGACAGGCCAGCTAGATCTACTGTCTCTATTATATTATGACAGACAAGCTAGATCTACTGTCTCTATTATATTATGACAGACCAGCTAGATATACTGTCTCTATTATATTATGACAGACCAGCTACATCTACTGTCTCTATTATATTATGACAGACCAGCTAGATCTACTGTCTCTATTATATTATGACAGACCAGCCAGATCTACTGTTTCTATTATATTATGACAGATCAGCTAGATCTGTCCTCTCTATTATGTTATGACAGGAACAGCTAGATCTACTGTCTCTATTATATTATGACAGACCAGCTAGATCTACTGTCTCTATTATAATATGACAGACCAGCTACATCTACTTTCTCTATTATATTATGACAGACCAGCTAAATCTACTGTCTCTATTACATTATGACAGACCAGCTAGATATACTGTCTCTATTATAATATGTCAGACCAGCTAGATCTACTGTCCCTATTATAATATGACAGACCAGCTAGATCTACTTTCTCTATGTCTCTATTATATAATGACAGGCCAGCTAGATATACTGTCTCTATTGTATTATGACAGACCAGCTAGATCTACTGTCTCTATTATATTATGACAGACCAGCTAGATCTATCCTCTCTGTTGTATTATGACAGGACCAGCTAGATCTACTGTCTCTATTATATTATGACAGGCCAGCTAGATCTACTGTCTCTATTATATTATGACAGACCAGCTAGATCTACAGTCTCTATTATATTATGACAGACCAGCTAGATATACTGTGTCTATTGTATTATGACAGACCAGCCAGATCTACTGTTTCTATTATATTTTGACAGACCAGCTAGATCTATCCTCTCTATTATATTATGACAGGACCAGCTAGATCTACTGTCTCTATTATATTATGACAGACCAGCTAGATCTACTGTCTCTATTATATTATGACAGACCAGCTAGATCTACTGTCTCTATTATATTATGACAGACCAGCTAGATCTACTGTCTCTATTATTATACGACAGACCAGCTAGATATACTGTCTCTATTATATTATGACAGGCCAGCTAGATATACTGTCTCTATTGTATTATGACAGACCAGCTAGATCTACTGTCTCTATTATATTATGACAGACCAGCTAGATATACTGTCTCTATTGTATTATGACAGACCAGCCAGATCTACTGTCTCTATTATATTTTGACAGAACAGCTAGATCTATCCTCTCTGTTGTATTATGACAGGACCAGCTAGATCTACTGTCTCTATTATATTATGACAGGCCAGCTAGATCTACTGTCTCTATTATATTATGACAGACCAGCTAGATCTACTGTCTCTATTATATTATGACAGACCAGCTAGATATACTGTCTCTATTGTATTATGACAGACCAGCCAGATCTACTGTTTCTATTATATTTTGACAGACCAGCTAGATCTATCCTCTCTATTATATTATGACAGGACCAGCTAGATCTACTGTCTCTATTATATTATGACAGACCAGCTAGATCTACTGTCTCTATTATATTATGACAGACCAGCTAGATCTACTGTCTCTATTATATTATGACAGACCAGCTAGATCTACTGTCTCTATTATATTATGACAGACCAGCTAGATCTACTGTCTCTATTATATTATGACAGACCAGCTAGATATACTGTCTCTATTATAATACGACAGACCAGCTACATCTACTGTCTCTATTATATTATGACAGACCAGCTAGATCTACTGTCTCCATTATATTATGACAGACAAGCTAGATATACTGTCTCTATTGTATTATGACAGACCAGCCAGATCTACTCTCTCTCTTTAATATTATGACAGACAAGCTAGATCTACTTTCTCTATTATATTATGACAGACCAGCTAGATATACTGTCTCTATTATATTATGACAGACCAGCTAGATATACTGTCTCTATTATAATATGACAGACCAGCTAGATTTACTGTCCCTATTATATAATGACAGGCCAGCTAGATATACTGTCTCTATTGTATTATGACAGGCCAGCTAGATCTACTGTCTCTATTATAATAGGACAGACCAGCTAGATCTACTTTCTCTATGTCTCTATTATATAATGACAGGACCAGCTAGATCTACTTTCTCTATTATATTATGACAGACCAGCCAGATCTACTCTCTCTCTTTAATATTATGACAGACAAGCTAGATCTACTTTCTCTATTATATTATGACAGACCAGCTAGATATACTGTCTCTATTATATTATGACAGACCAGCTAGATATACTGTCTCTATTATAATATGACAGACCAGCTAGATTTGCTGTCCCTATTATATAATGACAGGCCAGCTAGATATACTGTCTCTATTGTATTATGACAGGCCAGCTAGATCTACTGTCTCTATTATAATACCACAGACCAGCTACATCTACTGTCTCTATTATATTATGACAGACCAGGTAGATCTACTGTCTCCATTATATTATGACAGACAAGCTAGATATACTGTCTCTATTGTATTATGACAGACCAGCCAGATCTACTCTCTCTCTTTAATATTATGACAGACAAGCTAGATCTACTGTCTCTATTATATAATGACAGGCCAGCTAGATATACTGTCTCTATTGTATTATGACAGACCAGCTAGATCTACTGTCTCTATTATATTATGACAGACCAGCTAGATCTATCCTCTCTGTTGTATTATGACAGGACCAGCTAGATCTACTGTCTCTATTATATTATGACAGGCCAGCTAGATCTACTGTCTCTATTATATTATGACAGACCAGCTAGATCTACTGTCTCTATTATATTATGACAGACCAGCTAGATATACTGTGTCTATTGTATTATGACAGACCAGCCAGATCTACTGTTTCTATTATATTTTGACAGACCAGCTAGATCTATCCTCTCTATTATATTATGACAGGACCAGCTAGATCTACTGTCTCTATTATATTATGACAGACCAGCTAGATCTACTGTCTCTATTATATTATGACAGACCAGCTAGATCTACTGTCTCTATTATATTATGACAGACCAGCTAGATCTACTGTCTCTATTATTATACGACAGACCAGCTAGATATACTGTCTCTATTATATTATGACAGGCCAGCTAGATATACTGTCTCTATTGTATTATGACAGACCAGCTAGATCTACTGTCTCTATTATATTATGACAGACCAGCTAGATATACTGTCTCTATTGTATTATGACAGACCAGCCAGATCTACTGTCTCTATTATATTTTGACAGAACAGCTAGATCTATCCTCTCTGTTGTATTATGACAGGACCAGCTAGATCTACTGTCTCTATTATATTATGACAGGCCAGCTAGATCTACTGTCTCTATTATATTATGACAGACCAGCTAGATCTACTGTCTCTATTATATTATGACAGACCAGCTAGATATACTGTCTCTATTGTATTATGACAGACCAGCCAGATCTACTGTTTCTATTATATTTTGACAGACCAGCTAGATCTATCCTCTCTATTATATTATGACAGGACCAGCTAGATCTACTGTCTCTATTATATTATGACAGACCAGCTAGATCTACTGTCTCTATTATATTATGACAGACCAGCTAGATCTACTGTCTCTATTATATTATGACAGACCAGCTAGATCTACTGTCTCTATTATATTATGACAGACCAGCTAGATCTACTGTCTCTGTTATATTATGACAGACCAGCCAGATCTACTGTTTCTATTATATTATGACAGACCAGCTAGATATACTGTCTCCATTATATTATGACAGACAAGCTAGATATACTGTCTCTATTGTATTATGACAGACCAGCCAGATCTACTCTCTCTCTTTAATATCATTACAGAAAAGCTAGATCAACTGTCTCTATTATATTATGACAGACCAGCTAGATATACTGTCTCTATTATAATACGACAGACCAGCTACATCTACTGTCTCTATTATATTATGACAGACCAGCTAGATCTACTGTCTCCATTATATTATGACAGACAAGCTAGATATACTGTCTCTATTGTATTATGACAGACCAGCCAGATCTACTCTCTCTCTTTAATATTATGACAGACAAGCTAGATCTACTTTCTCTATTATATTATGACAGACCAGCTAGATATACTGTCTCTATTATATTATGACAGACCAGCTAGATATACTGTCTCTATTATAATATGACAGACCAGCTAGATTTACTGTCCCTATTATATAATGACAGGCCAGCTAGATATACTGTCTCTATTGTATTATGACAGGCCAGCTAGATCTACTGTCTCTATTATAATAGGACAGACCAGCTAGATCTACTTTCTCTATGTCTCTATTATATAATGACAGGACCAGCTAGATCTACTTTCTCTATTATATTATGACAGACCAGCCAGATCTACTCTCTCTCTTTAATATTATGACAGACAAGCTAGATCTACTTTCTCTATTATATTATGACAGACCAGCTAGATATACTGTCTCTATTATATTATGACAGACCAGCTAGATATACTGTCTCTATTATAATATGACAGACCAGCTAGATTTGCTGTCCCTATTATATAATGACAGGCCAGCTAGATATACTGTCTCTATTGTATTATGACAGGCCAGCTAGATCTACTGTCTCTATTATAATACCACAGACCAGCTACATCTACTGTCTCTATTATATTATGACAGACCAGGTAGATCTACTGTCTCCATTATATTATGACAGACAAGCTAGATATACTGTCTCTATTGTATTATGACAGACCAGCCAGATCTACTCTCTCTCTTTAATATTATGACAGACAAGCTAGATCTACTGTCTCTATTATATAATGACAGGCCAGCTAGATATACTGTCTCTATTGTATTATGACAGACCAGCTAGATCTACTGTCTCTATTATATTATGACAGACCAGCTAGATCTATCCTCTCTGTTGTATTATGACAGGACCAGCTAGATCTACTGTCTCTATTATATTATGACAGGCCAGCTAGATCTACTGTCTCTATTATATTATGACAGACCAGCTAGATCTACTGTCTCTATTATATTATGACAGACCAGCTAGATATACTGTGTCTATTGTATTATGAAAGACCAGCCAGATCTACTGTTTCTATTATATTTTGACAGACCAGCTAGATCTATCCTCTCTATTATATTATGACAGGACCAGCTAGATCTACTGTCTCTATTATATTATGACAGACCAGCTAGATCTACTGTCTCTATTATATTATGACAGACCAGCTAGATCTACTGTCTCTATTATATTATGACAGACAAGCTAGATATACTGTCTCTATTATTATACGACAGACCAGCTAGATATACTGTCTCTATTATATTATGACAGGCCAGCTAGATATACTGTCTCTATTGTATTATGACAGACCAGCTAGATCTACTGTCTCTATTATATTATGACAGACCAGCTAGATATACTGTCTCTATTGTATTATGACAGACCAGCCAGATCTACTGTCTCTATTATATTTTGACAGAACAGCTAGATCTATCCTCTCTGTTGTATTATGACAGGACCAGCTAGATCTACTGTCTCTATTATATTATGACAGGCCAGCTAGATCTACTGTCTCTATTATATTATGACAGACCAGCTAGATCTACTGTCTCTATTATATTATGACAGACCAGCTAGATATACTGTCTCTATTGTATTATGACAGACCAGCCAGATCTACTGTTTCTATTATATTTTGACAGACCAGCTAGATCTATCCTCTCTATTATATTATGACAGGACCAGCTAGATCTACTGTCTCTATTATATTATGACAGACCAGCTAGATCTACTGTCTCTATTATATTATGACAGACCAGCTAGATCTACTGTCTCTATTATATTATGACAGACCAGCTAGATATACTGTCTCTATTGTATTATGACAGACCAGCCAGATCTACTGTTTCTATTATATTTTGACAGACCAGCTAGATCTATCCTCTCTATTATATTATGACAGGACCAGCTAGATCTACTGTCTCTATTATATTATGACAGACCAGCTAGATCTACTGTCTCTATTATATTATGACAGACCAGCTAGATCTACTGTCTCTATTATATTATGACAGACCAGCTAGATCTACTGTCTCTATTATATTATGACAGACCAGCTAGATCTACTGTCTCTGTTATATTATGACAGACCAGCCAGATCTACTGTTTCTATTATATTATGACAGACCAGCTAGATATACTGTCTCCATTATATTATGACAGACAAGCTAGATATACTGTCTCTATTGTATTATGACAGACCAGCCAGATCTACTCTCTCTCTTTAATATCATTACAGAAAAGCTAGATCAACTGTCTCTATTATATTATGACAGACCAGCTAGATATACTGTCTCTATTATAATACGACAGACCAGCTACATCTACTGTCTCTATTATATTATGACAGACCAGCTAGATCTACTGTCTCCATTATATTATGACAGACAAGCTAGATATACTGTCTCTATTGTATTATGACAGACCAGCCAGATCTACTCTCTCTCTTTAATATTATGACAGACAAGCTAGATCTACTTTCTCTATTATATTATGACAGACCAGCTAGATATACTGTCTCTATTATATTATGACAGACCAGCTAGATATACTGTCTCTATTATAATATGACAGACCAGCTAGATTTACTGTCCCTATTATATAATGACAGGCCAGCTAGATATACTGTCTCTATTGTATTATGACAGGCCAGCTAGATCTACTGTCTCTATTATAATAGGACAGACCAGCTAGATCTACTTTCTCTATGTCTCTATTATATAATGACAGGACCAGCTAGATCTACTTTCTCTATTATATTATGACAGACCAGCCAGATCTACTCTCTCTCTTTAATATTATGACAGACAAGCTAGATCTACTTTCTCTATTATATTATGACAGACCAGCTAGATATACTGTCTCTATTATATTATGACAGACCAGCTAGATATACTGTCTCTATTATAATATGACAGACCAGCTAGATTTGCTGTCCCTATTATATAATGACAGGCCAGCTAGATATACTGTCTCTATTGTATTATGACAGGCCAGCTAGATCTACTGTCTCTATTATAATACGACAGACCAGCTACATCTACTGTCTCTATTATATTATGACAGACCAGGTAGATCTACTGTCTCCATTATATTATGACAGACAAGCTAGATATACTGTCTCTATTGTATTATGACAGACCAGCCAGATCTACTCTCTCTCTTTAATATTATGACAGACAAGCTAGATCTACTGTCTCTATTATATAATGACAGGCCAGCTAGATATACTGTCTCTATTGTATTATGACAGACCAGCTAGATCTACTGTCTCTATTATATTATGACAGACCAGCTAGATCTATCCTCTCTGTTGTATTATGACAGGACCAGCTAGATCTACTGTCTCTATTATATTATGACAGGCCAGCTAGATCTACTGTCTCTATTATATTATGACAGACCAGCTAGATCTACTGTCTCTATTATATTATGACAGACCAGCTAGATATACTGTGTCTATTGTATTATGAAAGACCAGCCAGATCTACTGTTTCTATTATATTTTGACAGACCAGCTAGATCTATCCTCTCTATTATATTATGACAGGACCAGCTAGATCTACTGTCTCTATTATATTATGACAGACCAGCTAGATCTACTGTCTCTATTATATTATGACAGACCAGCTAGATCTACTGTCTCTATTATATTATGACAGACCAGCTAGATCTACTGTCTCTATTATTATACGACAGACCAGCTAGATATACTGTCTCTATTATATTATGACAGGCCAGCTAGATATACTGTCTCTATTGTATTATGACAGACCAGCTAGATCTACTGTCTCTATTATATTATGACAGACCAGCTAGATATACTGTCTCTATTGTATTATGACAGACCAGCCAGATCTACTGTCTCTATTATATTTTGACAGAACAGCTAGATCTATCCTCTCTGTTGTATTATGACAGGACCAGCTAGATCTACTGTCTCTATTATATTATGACAGGCCAGCTAGATCTACTGTCTCTATTATATTATGACAGACCAGCTAGATCTACTGTCTCTATTATATTATGACAGACCAGCTAGATATACTGTCTCTATTGTATTATGACAGACCAGCCAGATCTACTGTTTCTATTATATTTTGACAGACCAGCTAGATCTATCCTCTCTATTATATTATGACAGGACCAGCTAGATCTAATGTCTCTATTATATTATGACAGACCAGCTAGATCTACTGTCTCTATTATATTATGACAGACCAGCTAGATCTACTGTCTCTATTATATTATGACAGACCAGCTAGATCTACTGTCTCTATTATATTATGACAGACCAGCTAGATCTACTGTCTCTGTTATATTATGACAGACCAGCCAGATCTACTGTTTCTATTATATTATGACAGACCAGCTAGATATACTGTCTCCATTATATTATGACAGACAAGCTAGATATACTGTCTCTATTGTATTATGACAGACCAGCCAGATCTACTCTCTCTCTTTAATATCATTACAGAAAAGCTAGATCAACTGTCTCTATTATATTATGACAGACCAGCTAGATATACTGTCTCTATTATAATACGACAGACCAGCTACATCTACTGTCTCTATTATATTATGACAGACCAGCTAGATCTACTGTCTCCATTATATTATGACAGACAAGCTAGATATACTGTCTCTATTGTATTATGACAGACCAGCCAGATCTACTCTCTCTCTTTAATATTATGACAGACAAGCTAGATCTACTTTCTCTATTATATTATGACAGACCAGCTAGATATACTGTCTCTATTATATTATGACAGACCAGCTAGATATACTGTCTCTATTATAATATGACAGACCAGCTAGATTTACTGTCCCTATTATATAATGACAGGCCAGCTAGATATACTGTCTCTATTGTATTATGACAGGCCAGCTAGATCTACTGTCTCTATTATAATAGGACAGACCAGCTAGATCTACTTTCTCTATGTCTCTATTATATAATGACAGGACCAGCTAGATCTACTTTCTCTATTATATTATGACAGACCAGCCAGATCTACTCTCTCTCTTTAATATTATGACAGACAAGCTAGATCTACTTTCTCTATTATATTATGACAGACCAGCTAGATATACTGTCTCTATTATATTATGACAGACCAGCTAGATATACTGTCTCTATTATAATATGACAGACCAGCTAGATTTGCTGTCCCTATTATATAATGACAGGCCAGCTAGATATACTGTCTCTATTGTATTATGACAGGCCAGCTAGATCTACTGTCTCTATTATAATACGACAGACCAGCTACATCTACTGTCTCTATTATATTATGACAGACCAGGTAGATCTACTGTCTCCATTATATTATGACAGACAAGCTAGATATACTGTCTCTATTGTATTATGACAGACCAGCCAGATCTACTCTCTCTCTTTAATATTATGACAGACAAGCTAGATCTAATGTCTCTATTATATTATGACAGACCAGCTAGATATACTGTCTCTATTGTATTATGACAGACAAGCCAGATCTACTTTCTCTATTATATTATGACAGACCAGCTAAATATACTGTCTCTATTATATTATGACAGACCAGCTAGATATACTGTCTCTATTATAATATGTCAGACCAGCTAGATCTACTGTCCCTTTTATAATATGACAGACCAGCTAGATCTACAGTCTCTATTATATTATGACAGACCAGCTAGATATACTGTCTCTATTGCATTATGACAGACCAGCCAGATCTACTGTCTCTATTATATTTTGACAGACCAGCTAGATCTATCCTCTCTGTTGTATTATGACAGGACCAGCTAGATCTACTGTCTCTATTATATTATGACAGGCCAGCTAGATCTACTGTCTCTATTATATTATGACAGACCAGCTAGATCTACTGTCTCTATTATATTATGACAGACCAGCTAGATATACTGTGTCTATTGTATTATGACAGACCAGCCAGATCTACTGTTTCTATTATATTTTGACAGACCAGCTAGATCTATCCTCTCTATTATATTATGACAGGACCAGCTAGATCTACTGTCTCTATTATATTATGACAGACCAGCTAGATCTACTGTCTCTATTATATTATGACAGACCAGCTAGATCTACTGTCTCTATTATATTATGACAGACCAGCTAGATCTACTGTCTCTATTATTATACGACAGACCAGCTAGATATACTGTCTCTATTATATTATGACAGGCCAGCTAGATCTACTGTCTCTATTATATTATGACAGGCCAGCTAGATCTACTGTCTCTATTATATTATGACAGACCAGCTAGATCTACTGTCTCTATTATATTATGACAGACCAGCTAGATATACTGTCTCTATTGTATTATGACAGACCAGCCAGATCTACTGTTTCTATTATATTTTGACAGACCAGCTAGATCTATCCTCTCTATTATATTATGACAGGACCAGCTAGATCTACTTTCTCTATTATATTATGACAGACCAGCCAGATCTACTCTCTCTCTTTAATATTATGACAGACAAGCTAGATCTACTTTCTCTATTATATTATGACAGACCAGCTAGATATACTGTCTCTATTATATTATGACAGACCAGCTAGATATACTGTCTCTATTATAATATGACAGACCAGCTAGATTTGCTGTCCCTATTATATAATGACAGGCCAGCTAGATATACTGTCTCTATTGTATTATGACAGGCCAGCTAGATCTACTGTCTCTATTATAATACGACAGACCAGCTACATCTACTGTCTCTATTATATTATGACAGACCAGGTAGATCTACTGTCTCCATTATATTATGACAGACAAGCTAGATATACTGTCTCTATTGTATTATGACAGACCAGCCAGATCTACTCTCTCTCTTTAATATTATGACAGACAAGCTAGATCTAATGTCTCTATTATATTATGACAGACCAGCTAGATATACTGTCTCTATTGTATTATGACAGACAAGCCAGATCTACTTTCTCTATTATATTATGACAGACCAGCTAAATATACTGTCTCTATTATATTATGACAGACCAGCTAGATATACTGTCTCTATTATAATATGTCAGACCAGCTAGATGTACTGTCCCTTTTATAATATGACAGACCAGCTAGATCTACAGTCTCTATTATATTATGACAGACCAGCTAGATATACTGTCTCTATTGCATTATGACAGACCAGCCAGATCCACTGTCTCTATTATATTTTGACAGACCAGCTAGATCTATCCTCTCTGTTGTATTATGACAGGACCAGCTAGATCTATTGTCTCTATTATATTATGACAGACCAGCCAGATCTACTCTCTCTCTTTAATATTATGACAGACAAGCTAGATCTACTTTCTCTATTATATTATGACAGACCAGCTAGATATACTGTCTCTATTATATTATGACAGACCAGCTAGATATACTGTCTCTATTATAATATGACAGACCAGCTAGATCTACTGTCCCTATTATATAATGACAGGCCAGCTAGATATACTGTCTCTATTGTATTATGACAGGCCAGCTAGATCTACTGTCTCTATTATAATACGACAGACCAGCTACATCTACTGTCTCTATTATATTATGACAGACCAGGTAGATCTACTGTCTCCATTATATTATGACAGACAAGCTAGATATACTGTCTCTATTGTATTATGAAAGACCAGCCAGATCTACTCTCTCTCTTTAATATTATGACAGACAAGCTAGATCTACTGTCTCTATTATATTATGACAGACCAGCTAGATATACTGTCTCTATTATAATATGTCAGACCAGCTAGATCTACTGTCCCTATTATAATATGACAGACCAGCTAGATCTACTGTCTCTATTATATTATGACAGACCAGCTAGATATACTGTCTCTATTGTATTATGACAGACCAGCCAGATCTACTGTCTCTATTATATTTTGACAGACCAGCTAGATCTATCCTCTCTGTTGTATTATGACAGGACCAGCTAGATCTACTGTCTCTATTATATTATGACAGGCCAGCTAGATCTACTGTCTCTATTATATTATGACAGACCAGCTAGATGTACTGTCTCTATTATATTATGACAGACCAGCTAGATCTACTGTCTCTATTATATTATGACAGACCAGCTAGATCTACTGTCTCTATTATTATACGACAGACCAGCTACATCTACTGTCTCTATTATACTATGACAGACCAGCTAGATCTATCCTCTCTGTTGTATTATGACAGGACCAGCTAGATCTACTGTCTCTATTATATTATGACAGGCCAGCTAGATCTACTGTCTCTATTATATTATGACAGACCAGCTAGATCTACTGTCTCTATTATATTATGACAGACCAGCTAGATCTACTGTCTCTATTATTATACGACAGACCAGCTACATCTACTGTCTCTATTATATTATGACAGGCCAGCTAGATATACTGTCTCTATTGTATTATGACAGACCAGCTAGATCTACTGTCTCTATTATATTATGACAGACCAGCTAGATCTACTGTCTCTATTATATTATGACAGACCAGCTAGATATACTGTCTCTATTGTATTATGACAGACCAGCCAGATCTACTGTCTCTATTATATTTTGACAGACCAGCTAGATCTATCCTCTCTGTTGTATTATGACAGGACCAGCTAGATCTACTGTCTCTATTATATTATGACAGGCCAGCTAGATCTACTGTCTCTATTATATTATGACAGACCAGCTAGATCTACTGTCTCTATTATATTATGACAGACCAGCTAGATATACTGTCTCTATTGTATTATGACAGACCAGCCAGATCTAGTGTTTCTATTATATTTTGACAGACCAGCTAGATCTATCCTCTCTATTATATTATGACAGGACCAGCTAGATCTACTGTCTCTATTATATTATGACAGACCAGCTAGATCTACTGTCTCTATTATATTATGACAGACCAGCTAGATCTACTGTCTCTATTATATTATGACAGACCAGCTAGATCTACTGTCTCTATTATTATACGACAGACCAGCTACATCTACTGTCTCTATTATATTATGACAGACCAGCTAGATCTACTGTCTCTATTATATTATGACAGACCAGCTAGATCTATCCTCTCTGTTGTATTATGACAGGACCAGCTAGATCTACTGTCTCTATTATATTATGACAGGCCAGCTAGATCTACTGTCTCTATTATATTATGACAGACCAGCTAGATCTACTGTCTCTATTATATTATGACAGACCAGCTAGATATACTGTCTCTATTATATTATGACAGACCAGCTAGATCTACTGTCTCTATTATATTATGACTGACCAGCTAGATCTACTGTCTCTATTATATTATGACAGACCAGCCAGATCTAATGTTTCTATTATATTATGACAGACCAGCTAGATATACTGTCTCCATTATATTATGACAGACAAGCTAGATATACTGTCTCTATTGTATTATGACAGACCAGCCAGATCTACTCTCTCTCTTTAATATCATTACAGAAAAGCTAGATCAACTGTCTCTATTATATTATGACAGACCAGCTAGATATAATGTCTCTATTATAATACGACAGACCAGCTAGATCTACTGTCTCTATTATATTATGACAGACCAGCTAGATCTACTGTCTCCATTATATTATGACAGACAAGCTAGATATACTGTCTCTATTGTATTATGACAGACCAGCTAGATATACTGTCTCTATTGTATTATGACAGACCAGCCAGATCTACTGTCTCTATTATATTTTGACAGACCAGCTAGATCTATCCTCTCTGTTGTATTATGACAGGACCAGCTAGATCTACTGTCTCTATTATATTATGACAGGCCAGCTAGATCTACTGTCTCTATTATATTATGACAGACCAGCTAGATCTACTGTCTCTATTATATTATGACAGACCAGCTAGATATACTGTCTCTATTGTATTATGACAGACCAGCCAGATCTAGTGTTTCTATTATATTTTGACAGACCAGCTAGATCTATCCTCTCTATTATATTATGACAGGACCAGCTAGATCTACTGTCTCTATTATATTATGACAGACCAGCTAGATCTACTGTCTCTATTATATTATGACAGACCAGCTAGATCTACTGTCTCTATTATATTATGACAGACCAGCTAGATCTACTGTCTCTATTATTATACGACAGACCAGCTACATCTACTGTCTCTATTATATTATGACAGACCAGCTAGATCTACTGTCTCTATTATATTATGACAGACCAGCTAGATCTATCCTCTCTGTTGTATTATGACAGGACCAGCTAGATCTACTGTCTCTATTATATTATGACAGGCCAGCTAGATCTACTGTCTCTATTATATTATGACAGACCAGCTAGATCTACTGTCTCTATTATATTATGACAGACCAGCTAGATATACTGTCTCTATTATATTATGACAGACCAGCTAGATCTACTGTCTCTATTATATTATGACAGACCAGCTAGATCTACTGTCTCTATTATATTATGACAGACCAGCCAGATCTAATGTTTCTATTATATTATGACAGACCAGCTAGATATACTGTCTCCATTATATTATGACAGACAAGCTAGATATACTGTCTCTATTGTATTATGACAGACCAGCCAGATCTACTCTCTCTCTTTAATATCATTACAGAAAAGCTAGATCAACTGTCTCTATTATATTATGACAGACCAGCTAGATATAATGTCTCTATTATAATACGACAGACCAGCTAGATCTACTGTCTCTATTATATTATGACAGACCAGCTAGATCTACTGTCTCCATTATATTATGACAGACAAGCTAGATATACTGTCTCTATTGTATTATGACAGACCAGCCAGATCTACTCTCTCTCTTTAATATTATGACAGACAAGCTAGATCTACTTTCTCTATTATATTATGACAGACCAGCTAGATATACTGTCTCTATTATATTATGACAGACCAGCTAGATATACTGTCTCTATTATAATATGACAGACCAGCTAGATTTACTGTCCCTATTATATAATGACAGGCCAGCTAGATATACTGTCTCTATTATATTATGACAGACCAGCTAGATATACTGTCTCTATTATAATATGTCAGACCAGCTAGATCTACTGTCCCTTTTATAATATGACAGACCAGCTAGATCTACTGTCTCTATTATACTATGACAGACCAGCTAGATATACTGTCTCTATTGCATTATGACAGACCAGCCAGATCTACTGTCTCTATTATATTTTGACAGACCAGCTAGATCTATCCTCTCTGTTGTATTATGACAGGACCAGCTAGATCTACTGTCTCTATTATATTATGACAGACCAGCCAGATCTACTCTCTCTCTTTAATATTATGACAGACAAGCTAGATCTACTTTCTCTATTATATTATGACAGACCAGCTAGATATACTGTCTCTATTATATTATGACAGACCAGCTAGATATACTGTCTCTATTATAATATGACAGACCAGCTAGATCTACTGTCCCTATTATATAATGACAGGCCAGCTAGATATACTGTCTCTATTGTATTATGACAGGCCAGCTAGATCTACTGTCTCTATTATAATATGACAGACCAGCTACATCTACTGTCTCTATTATATTATGACAGACCAGGTAGATCTACTGTCTCCATTATATTATGACAGACAAGCTAGATATACTGTCTCTATTGTATTATGACAGACCAGCCAGATCTACTCTCTCTCTTTAATATTATGACAGACAAGCTAGATCTACTGTCTCTATTATATTATGACAGACCAGCTAGATATACTGTCTCTATTATAATATGACAGACCAGCTAGATCTACTGTCTCTATTATATTATGACAGACCAGCTAGATATACTGTCTCTATTGTATTATGACAGACCAGCCAGATCTACTGTCTCTATTATATTATGACAGGCCGGCTAGATCTACTGTCTCTATTATATTATGACAGACCAGCTAGATCTACTGTCTCTATTATATTATGACAGACCAGCTAGATCTACTGTCTCTATTATATTATGACAGACCAGCTAGATCTACTGTCTCTATTATTATACGACAAACCAGCTACATCTATTGTCTCTATTATATTATGACAGACCAGCTAGATCTACTGTCTCTATTATTATACGACAGACCAGCTACATCTACTGTCTCTATTATATTATGACAGACCAGCTAGATCTATCCTTTCTGTTGTATTATGACAGGACCAGCTAGATCTACTGTCTCTATTATAATATGACAGACCAGCTAGATCTACTGTCCCTATTATAATATGACAGACCAGCTAGATCTACTGTCTCTATGTCTCTATTATATAATGACAGGCCAGCTAGATATACTGTCTCTATTGTATTATGACAGACCAGCTAGATCTACTGTCTCTATTATATTATGACAGACCAGCTAGATCTACCGTCTCTATTATATTATGACAGACCAGCTAGATATACTGTCTCTATTGTATTATGACAGACCAGCCAGATCTACTGTCTCTATTATATTTTGACAGACCAGCTAGATCTATCCTCTCTGTTGTATTATGACAGGACCAGCTAGATCTACTGTCTCTATTATATTATGACAGGCCAGCTAGATCTACTGTCTCTATTATATTATGACAGACCAGCTAGATCTACTGTCTCTATTATATTATGACAGACCAGCTAGATATACTGTCTCTATTGTATTATGACAGACCAGCCAGATCTACTGTTTCTATTATATTTTGACAGACCAGCTAGATCTATCCTCTCTATTATATTATGACAGGACCAGCTAGATCTACTGTCTCTATTATATTATGACAGACCAGCTAGATCTACTGTCTCTATTATATTATGACATACCAGCTAGATCTACTGTCTCTATTATATTATGACAGACCAGCTAGATCTACTGTCTCTATTATTATACTACAGACCAGCTACATCTACTGTCTCTATTATATTATGACAGACCAGCTAGATCTACTGTCTCTATTATATTATGACAGACCAGCTAGATCTATCCTCTCTGTTGTATTATGACAGGACCAGCTAGATCTACTGTCTCTATTATATTATGACAGGCCAGCTAGATCTACTGTCTCTATTATATTATGACAGACCAGCTAGATCTACTGTCTCTATTATATTATGACAGACCAGCTAGATCTACTGTCTCTATTATATTATGACAGACCAGCCAGATCTACTGTTTCTATTATATTATGACAGACCAGCTAGATCTGTCCTCTCTATTATGTTATTACAGGAACAGCTAGATCTACTGTGTCTATTATATTATGACAGACCAGCTAGATCTACTGTCTCTATTATAATACGACAGACCAGCTACATCTACTTTCTCTATTATATTATGACAGACCAGCTAAATCTACTGTCTCTATTACATTATGACAGACCAGCTAGATCTACTGTCCCTATTATAATATGACAGACCACCTAGATCTACTTTCTCTATGTCTCTATTATATAATGACAGGCCAGCTAGATATACTGTCTCTATTGTATTATGACAGACCAGCTAGATCTACTGTCTCTATTATATTATGACAGACCAGCTAGATCTATCCTCTCTGTTGTATTATGACAGGACCAGCTAGATCTACTGTCTCTATTATATTATGACAGGCCAGCTAGATCTACTGTCTCTATTATATTATGACAGACCAGCTAGATCTACTGTCTCTATTATATTATGACAGACCATCTAGATATACTGTGTCTATTGTATTATGACAGACCAGCCAGATCTACTGTTTCTATTATATTTTGACAGACCAGCTAGATCTATCCTCTCTATTATATTATGACAGGACCAGCTAGATCTACTGTCTCTATTATATTATGACAGACCAGCTAGATCTACTGTCTCTATTATATTATGACAGACCAGCTAGATCTACTGTCTCTATTATATTATGACAGACCAGCTAGATCTACTGTCTCTATTATTATACGACAGACCAGCTACATCTACTGTCTCTATTATATTATGACAGGCCAGCTAGATATACTGTCTCTATTGTATTATGACAGACCAGCTAGATCTACTGTCTCTATTATATTATGACAGACCAGCTAGATCTACTGTCTCTATTATATTATGACAGACCAGCTAGATATACTGTCTCTATTGTATTATGACAGACCAGCCAGATCTACTGTCTCTATTATATTTTGACAGACCAGCTAGATCTATCCTCTCTGTTGTATTATGACAGGACCAGCTAGATCTACTGTCTCTATTATATTATGACAGGCCAGCTAGATCTACTGTCTCTATTATATTATGACAGGACCAGCTAGATCTACTGTCTCTATTATATTATGACAGACCAGCCAGATCTACTCTCTCTCTTTAATATTATGACAGACAAGCTAGATCTACTTTCTCTATTATATTATGACAGACCAGCTAGATATACTGTCTCTATTATATTATGACAGACCAGCTAGATATATTGTCTCTATTATAACATGACAGACCAGCTAGATCTACTGTCCCTATTATATAATGACAGGCCAGCTAGATATACTGTCTCTATTGTATTATGACAGGCCAGCTAGATCTACTGTCTCTATTATAATACGACAGACCAGCTACATCTACTGTCTCTATTATATTATGACAGACCAGGTAGATCTACTGTCTCCATTATATTATGACAGACAAGCTAGATATACTGTCTCTATTGTATTATGACAGACCAGCCAGATCTACTCTCTCTCTTTAATATTATGACAGACAAGCTAGATCTACTGTCTCTATTATATTATGACAGACCAGCTAGATATACTGTCTCTATTATAATATGACAGACCAGCTAGATCTACTGTCTCTATTATATTATGACAGACCAGCTAGATATACTGTCTCTATTGTATTATGACAGACCAGCCAGATCTACTGTCTCTATTATATTATGACAGGCCAGCTAGATCTACTGTCTCTATTATATTATGACAGACCAGCTAGATCTACTGTCTCTATTATATTATGACAGACCAGCTAGATCTACTGTCTCTATTATATTATGACAGACCAGCTAGATCTACTGTCTCTATTATTATACGACAGACCAGCTACATCTATTGTCTCTATTATATTATGACAGACCAGCTAGATCTACTGTCTCTATTATTATACGACAGACCAGCTACATCTACTGTCTCTATTATATTATGACAGACCAGCTAGATCTATCCTCTCTGTTGTATTATGACAGGACCAGCTAGATCTACTGTCTCTATTATATTATGACAGGCCAGCTAGATCTACTGTCTCTATTATAATATGACAGACCAGCTAGATCTACTGTCCCTATTATAATATGACAGACCAGCTAGATCTACTGTCTCTATGTCTCTATTATATAATGACAGGCCAGCTAGATATACTGTCTCTATTGTATTATGACAGACCAGCTAGATCTACTGTCTCTATTATATTATGACAGACCAGCTAGATCTACCGTCTCTATTATATTATGACAGACCAGCTAGATATACTGTCTCTATTGTATTATGACAGACCAGCCAGATCTACTGTCTCTATTATATTTTGACAGACCAGCTAGATCTATCCTCTCTGTTGTATTATGACAGGACCAGCTAGATCTACTGTCTCTATTATATTATGACAGGCCAGCTAGATCTACTGTCTCTATTATATTATGACAGACCAGCTAGATCTACTGTGTCTATTATATTATGACAGACCAGCTAGATATACTGTCTCTATTGTATTATGACAGACCAGCCAGATCTACTGTTTCTATTATATTTTGACAGACCAGCTAGATCTATCATCTCTGTTGTATTATGACAGGACTAGCTAGATCTACTGTCTCTATTATATTATGACAGGCCAGCTAGATCTACTGTCTATATTATATTATGACAGACCAGCTAGATTTACTGTCTCTATTATAATATGACAGACCAGCTAGATCTACTGTCCCTATTATAATATGACAGATCAGCTAGATCTACTGTCTCTATGTCTCTATTATATAATGACAGGCCAGCTAGATATACTGTCTCTATTGTATTATGACAGACCAGCTAGATCTACTGTCTCTATTATATTATGACAGACCAGCTAGATCTATCCTCTCTGTTGTATTATGACAGGACCAGCTAGATCTACTGTCTCTATTATATTATGACAGGCCAGCTAGAACTACTGTCTCTATTATATTATGACAGACCAGCTAGATCTACTGTCTCTATTATATTATGACAGACCAGCTAGATATACTGTGTCTATTGTATTATGACAGACCAGCCAGATCTACTGTCTCTATTATATTATGACATACCAGCTAGATCTACTGTCTCTATTATATTATGACAGACCAGCTAGATCTACTGTCTCTATTATTATACTACAGACCAGCTAGATCTACTGTCTCTATTATATTATGACAGACCAGCTAGATCTACTGTCTCTATTATATTATGACAGACCAGCTAGATCTATCCTCTCTGTTGTATTATGACAGGACCAGCTAGATCTACTGTCTCTATTATATTATGACAGGCCAGCTAGATCTACTGTCTCTATTATATTATGACAGACCAGCTAGATCTACTGTCTCTATTATATTATGACAGACCAGCTAGATCTACTGTCTCTATTATATTATGACAGACCTTCCAGATCTACTGTTTCTATTATATTATGACAGACCAGCTAGATCTGTCCTCTCTATTATGTTATGACAGGAACAGCTAGATCTACTGTCTCTATTATATTATGACAGACCAGCTAGATCTACTGTCTCTATTATAATACGACAGACCAGCTACATCTACTTTCTCTATTATATTATGACAGACCAGCTAAATCTACTGTCTCTATTACATTATGACAGACCAGCTAGATCTACTGTCCCTATTATAATATGACAGACCACCTAGATCTACTTTCTCTATGTCTCTATTATATAATGACAGGCCAGCTAGATATACTGTCTCCATTGTATTATGACAGACCAGCTAGATCTACTGTCTCTATTATATTATGACAGACCAGCTAGATCTATCCTCTCTGTTGTATTATGACAGGACCAGCTAGATCTACTGTCTCTATTATATTATGACAGGCCAGCTAGATCTACTGTCTCTATTATATTATGACAGACCAGCTAGATCTACTGTCTCTATTATATTATGACAGACCAGCTAGATATACTGTCTCTATTGTATTATGACAGACCAGCTAGATATACTGTCTCTATTGTATTATGACAGACCAGCTAGATCTACTGTCTCTATTATATTATGACAGACCAGCTAGATCTATCCTCTCTGTTGTATTATGACAGGACCAGCTAGATCTACTGTCTCTATTATATTATGACAGGCCAGCTAGATCTACTGTCTCTATTATATTATGACAGACCAGCTAGATCTACTGTCTCTATTATATTATGACAGACCAGCTAGATATACTGTGTCTATTGTATTATGACAGACCAGCTAGATCTACTGTCTCTATTATATTATGACATACCAGCTAGATCTACTGTCTCTATTATATTATGACAGACCAGCTAGATCTACTGTCTCTATTATTATACTACAGACCAGCTAGATCTACTGTCTCTATTATATTATGACAGACCAGCTAGATCTACTGTCTCTATTATATTATGACAGACCAGCTAGATCTATCCTCTCTGTTGTATTATGACAGGACCAGCTAGATCTACTGTCTCTATTATATTATGACCGGCCAGCTAGATCTACTGTCTCTATTATATTATGACAGACCAGCTAGATCTAATGTCTCTATTATATTATGACAGACCAGCTAGATCTACTGTCTCTATTATATTATGACAGACCAGCCAGATCTACTGTTTCTATTATATTATGACAGACCAGCTAGATCTGTCCTCTCTATGTTATGACAGGAACAGCTAGATCTACTGTCTCTATTATATTATGACAGACCAGCTAGATCTACTGTCTCTATTATAATACGACAGACCAGCTACATCTACTTTCTCTATTATATTATGACAGACCAGCTAAATCTACTGTCTCTATTACATTATGACAGACCAGCTAGATCTACTGTCCCTATTATAATATGACAGACCACCTAGATCTACTTTCTCTATGTCTCTATTATATAATGACAGGCCAGCTAGATATACTGTCTCTATTGTATTATGACAGACCAGCTAGATCTACTGTCTCTATTATATTATGACAGACCAGCTAGATCTATCCTCTCTGTTGTATTATGACAGGACCAGCTAGATCTACTGTCTCTATTATATTATGACAGGCCAGCTAGATCTACTGTCTCTATTATATTATGACAGACCAGCTAGATATACTGTGTCTATTGTATTATGACAGACCAGCCAGATCTACTGTTTCTATTATATTTTGACAGACCAGCTAGATCTATCCTCTCTATTATATTATGACAGGACCAGCTAGATCTACTGTCTCTATTATATTATGACAGACCAGCTAGATCTACTGTCTCTATTATATTATGACAGACCAGCTAGATCTACTGTCTCTATTATATTATGACAGACCAGCTAGATCTACTGTCTCTATTTTTATACGACAGACCAGCTACATCTACTGTCTCTATTATATTATGACAGGCCAGCTAGATATACTGTCTCTATTGTATTATGACAGACCAGCTAGATCTACTGTCTCTATTATATTTTGACAGACCAGCTAGATCTATCCTCTCTGTTGTATTATGACAGGACCAGCTAGATCTACTGTCTCTATTATATTATGACAGGCCAGCTAGATCTACTGTCTCTATTATATTATGACAGACCAGCTAGATCTAATGTCTCTATTATATTATGACAGACCAGCTAGATCTACTGTCTCTATTATATTATGACAGACCAGCCAGATCTACTGTTTCTATTATATTATGACAGACCAGCTAGATCTGTCCTCTCTATTATGTTATGACAGGAACAGCTAGATCTACTGTCTCTATTATATTATGACAGACCAGCTAGATCTACTGTCTCTATTATATTATGACAGACCAGCTAGATCTACTGTCTCTATTATATTATGACAGACCAGCTAGATCTACTGTCTCTATTATATTATGACAGACCAGCTAGATCTACTGTCTCTGTTATATTATGACAGACCAGCCAGATCTACTGTTTCTATTATATTATGACAGACCAGCTAGATATACTGTCTCCATTATATTATGACAGACAAGCTAGATATACTGTCTCTATTGTATTATGACAGACCAGCCAGATCTACTCTCTCTCTTTAATATCATTACAGAAAAGCTAGATCAACTGTCTCTATTATATTATGACAGACCAGCTAGATATACTGTCTCTATTATAATACGACAGACCAGCTACATCTACTGTCTCTATTATATTATGACAGACCAGCTAGATCTACTGTCTCCATTATATTATGACAGACAAGCTAGATATACTGTCTCTATTGTATTATGACAGACCAGCCAGATCTACTCTCTCTCTTTAATATTATGACAGACAAGCTAGATCTACTTTCTCTATTATATTATGACAGACCAGCTAGATATACTGTCTCTATTATATTATGACAGACCAGCTAGATATACTGTCTCTATTATAATATGACAGACCAGCTAGATTTACTGTCCCTATTATATAATGACAGGCCAGCTAGATATACTGTCTCTATTGTATTATGACAGGCCAGCTAGATCTACTGTCTCTATTATAATAGGACAGACCAGCTAGATCTACTTTCTCTATGTCTCTATTATATAATGACAGGACCAGCTAGATCTACTTTCTCTATTATATTATGACAGACCAGCCAGATCTACTCTCTCTCTTTAATATTATGACAGACAAGCTAGATCTACTTTCTCTATTATATTATGACAGACCAGCTAGATATACTGTCTCTATTATATTATGACAGACCAGCTAGATATACTGTCTCTATTATAATATGACAGACCAGCTAGATTTGCTGTCCCTATTATATCATGACAGGCCAGCTAGATATACTGTCTCTATTGTATTATGACAGGCCAGCTAGATCTACTGTCTCTATTATAATACGACAGACCAGCTACATCTACTGTCTCTATTATATTATGACAGACCAGGTAGATCTACTGTCTCCATTATATTATGACAGACAAGCTAGATATACTGTCTCTATTGTATTATGACAGACCAGCCAGATCTACTCTCTCTCTTTAATATTATGACAGACAAGCTAGATCTAATGTCTCTATTATATTATGACAGACCAGCTAGATATACTGTCTCTATTGTATTATGACAGACAAGCCAGATCTACTTTCTCTATTATATTATGACAGACCAGCTAAATATACTGTCTCTATTATATTATGACAGACCAGCTAGATATACTGTCTCTATTATAATATGTCAGACCAGCTAGATCTACTGTCCCTTTTATAATATGACAGACCAGCTAGATCTACAGTCTCTATTATATTATGACAGACCAGCTAGATATACTGTCTCTATTGCATTATGACAGACCAGCCAGATCTACTGTCTCTATTATATTTTGACAGACCAGCTAGATCTATCCTCTCTGTTGTATTATGACAGGACCAGCTAGATCTACTGTCTCTATTATATTATGACAGGCCAGCTAGATCTACTGTCTCTATTATATTATGACAGACCAGCTAGATCTACTGTCTCTATTATATTATGACAGACCAGCTAGATATACTGTGTCTATTGTATTATGACAGACCAGCCATATCTACTGTTTCTATTATATTTTGACAGACCAGCTAGATCTATCCTCTCTATTATATTATGACAGGACCAGCTAGATCTACTGTCTCTATTATATTATGACAGACCAGCTAGATCTACTGTCTCTATTATATTATGACAGACCAGCTAGATCTACTGTCTCTATTATATTATGACAGACCAGCTAGATCTACTGTCTCTATTATTATACGACAGACCAGCTAGATATACTGTCTCTATTATATTATGACAGGCCAGCTAGATCTACTGTCTCTATTATATTATGACAGGCCAGCTAGATCTACTGTCTCTATTATATTATGACAGACCAGCTAGATCTACTGTCTCTATTATATTATGACAGACCAGCTAGATATACTGTCTCTATTGTATTATGACAGACCAGCCAGATCTACTTTCTCTATTATATTATGACAGACCAGCTAGATATACTGTCTCTATTATATTATGACAGACCAGCTAGATATACTGTCTCTATTATAATATGACAGACCAGCTAGATTTGCTGTCCCTATTATATAATGACAGGCCAGCTAGATATACTGTCTCTATTGTATTATGACAGGCCAGCTAGATCTACTGTCTCTATTATAATACGACAGACCAGCTACATCTACTGTCTCTATTATATTATGACAGACCAGGTAGATCTACTGTCTCCATTATATTATGACAGACAAGCTAGATATACTGTCTCTATTGTATTATGACAGACCAGCCAGATCTACTCTCTCTCTTTAATATTATGACAGACAAGCTAGATCTAATGTCTCTATTATATTATGACAGACCAGCTAGATATACTGTCTCTATTGTATTATGACAGACAAGCCAGATCTACTTTCTCTATTATATTATGACAGACCAGCTAAATATACTGTCTCTATTATATTATGACAGACCAGCTAGATATACTGTCTCTATTATAATATGTCAGACCAGCTAGATGTACTGTCCCTTTTATAATATGACAGACCAGCTAGATCTACAGTCTCTATTATATTATGACAGACCAGCTAGATATACTGTCTCTATTGCATTATGACAGACCAGCCAGATCCACTGTCTCTATTATATTTTGACAGACCAGCTAGATCTATCCTCTCTGTTGTATTATGACAGGACCAGCTAGATCTATTGTCTCTATTATATTATGACAGACCAGCCAGATCTACTCTCTCTCTTTAATATTATGACAGACAAGCTAGATCTACTTTCTCTATTATATTATGACAGACCAGCTAGATATACTGTCTCTATTATATTATGACAGACCAGCTAGATATACTGTCTCTATTATAATATGACAGACCAGCTAGATCTACTGTCCCTATTATATAATGACAGGCCAGCTAGATATACTGTCTCTATTGTATTATGACAGGCCAGCTAGATCTACTGTCTCTATTATAATACGACAGACCAGCTACATCTACTGTCTCTATTATATTATGACAGACCAGGTAGATCTACTGTCTCCATTATATTATGACAGACAAGCTAGATATACTGTCTCTATTGTATTATGACAGACCAGCCAGATCTACTCTCTCTCTTTAATATTATGACAGACAAGCTAGATCTACTGTCTCTATTATATTATGACAGACCAGCTAGATATACTGTCTCTATTATAATATGTCAGACCAGCTAGATCTACTGTCCCTATTATAATATGACAGACCAGCTAGATCTACTGTCTCTATTATATTATGACAGACCAGCTAGATATACTGTCTCTATTGTATTATGACAGACCAGCCAGATCTACTGTCTCTATTATATTTTGACAGACCAGCTAGATCTATCCTCTCTGTTGTATTATGACAGGACCAGCTAGATCTACTGTCTCTATTATATTATGACAGGCCAGCTAGATCTACTGTCTCTATTATATTATGACAGACCAGCTAGATGTACTGTCTCTATTATATTATGACAGACCAGCTAGATCTACTGTCTCTATTATATTATGACAGACCAGCTAGATCTACTGTCTCTATTATTATACGACAGACCAGCTACATCTACTGTCTCTATTATACTATGACAGACCAGCTAGATCTATCCTCTCTGTTGTATTATGACAGGACCAGCTAGATCTACTGTCTCTATTATATTATGACAGGCCAGCTAGATCTACTGTCTCTATTATATTATGACAGACCAGCTAGATCTACTGTCTCTATTATATTATGACAGACCAGCTAGATCTACTGTCTCTATTATTATACGACAGACCAGCTACATCTACTGTCTCTATTATATTATGACAGGCCAGCTAGATATACTGTCTCTATTGTATTATGACAGACCAGCTAGATCTACTGTCTCTATTATATTATGACAGACCAGCTAGATCTACTGTCTCTATTATATTATGACAGACCAGCTAGATATACTGTCTCTATTGTATTATGACAGACCAGCCAGATCTACTGTCTCTATTATATTTTGACAGACCAGCTAGATCTATCCTCTCTGTTGTATTATGACAGGACCAGCTAGATCTACTGTCTCTATTATATTATGACAGGCCAGCTAGATCTACTGTCTCTATTATATTATGACAGACCAGCTAGATCTACTGTCTCTATTATATTATGACAGACCAGCTAGATATACTGTCTCTATTGTATTATGACAGACCAGCCAGATCTAGTGTTTCTATTATATTTTGACAGACCAGCTAGATCTATCCTCTCTATTATATTATGACAGGACCAGCTAGATCTACTGTCTCTATTATATTATGACAGACCAGCTAGATCTACTGTCTCTATTATATTATGACAGACCAGCTAGATCTACTGTCTCTATTATATTATGACAGACCAGCTAGATCTACTGTCTCTATTATTATACGACAGACCAGCTACATCTACTGTCTCTATTATATTATGACAGACCAGCTAGATCTACTGTCTCTATTATATTATGACAGACCAGCTAGATCTATCCTCTCTGTTGTATTATGACAGGACCAGCTAGATCTACTGTCTCTATTATATTATGACAGGCCAGCTAGATCTACTGTCTCTATTATATTATGACAGACCAGCTAGATCTACTGTCTCTATTATATTATGACAGACCAGCTAGATATACTGTCTCTATTATATTATGACAGACCAGCTAGATCTACTGTCTCTATTATATTATGACAGACCAGCTAGATCTACTGTCTCTATTATATTATGACAGACCAGCCAGATCTAATGTTTCTATTATATTATGACAGACCAGCTAGATATACTGTCTCCATTATATTATGACAGACAAGCTAGATATACTGTCTCTATTGTATTATGACAGACCAGCCAGATCTACTCTCTCTCTTTAATATCATTACAGAAAAGCTAGATCAACTGTCTCTATTATATTATGACAGACCAGCTAGATATAATGTCTCTATTATAATACGACAGACCAGCTAGATCTACTGTCTCTATTATATTATGACAGACCAGCTAGATCTACTGTCTCCATTATATTATGACAGACAAGCTAGATATACTGTCTCTATTGTATTATGACAGACCAGCTAGATATACTGTCTCTATTGTATTATGACAGACCAGCCAGATCTACTGTCTCTATTATATTTTGACAGACCAGCTAGATCTATCCTCTCTGTTGTATTATGACAGGACCAGCTAGATCTACTGTCTCTATTATATTATGACAGGCCAGCTAGATCTACTGTCTCTATTATATTATGACAGACCAGCTAGATCTACTGTCTCTATTATATTATGACAGACCAGCTAGATATACTGTCTCTATTGTATTATGACAGACCAGCCAGATCTAGTGTTTCTATTATATTTTGACAGACCAGCTAGATCTATCCTCTCTATTATATTATGACAGGACCAGCTAGATCTACTGTCTCTATTATATTATGACAGACCAGCTAGATCTACTGTCTCTATTATATTATGACAGACCAGCTAGATCTACTGTCTCTATTATATTATGACAGACCAGCTAGATCTACTGTCTCTATTATTATACGACAGACCAGCTACATCTACTGTCTCTATTATATTATGACAGACCAGCTAGATCTACTGTCTCTATTATATTATGACAGACCAGCTAGATCTATCCTCTCTGTTGTATTATGACAGGACCAGCTAGATCTACTGTCTCTATTATATTATGACAGGCCAGCTAGATCTACTGTCTCTATTATATTATGACAGACCAGCTAGATCTACTGTCTCTATTATATTATGACAGACCAGCTAGATATACTGTCTCTATTATATTATGACAGACCAGCTAGATCTACTGTCTCTATTATATTATGACAGACCAGCTAGATCTACTGTCTCTATTATATTATGACAGACCAGCCAGATCTAATGTTTCTATTATATTATGACAGACCAGCTAGATATACTGTCTCCATTATATTATGACAGACAAGCTAGATATACTGTCTCTATTGTATTATGACAGACCAGCCAGATCTACTCTCTCTCTTTAATATCATTACAGAAAAGCTAGATCAACTGTCTCTATTATATTATGACAGACCAGCTAGATATAATGTCTCTATTATAATACGACAGACCAGCTAGATCTACTGTCTCTATTATATTATGACAGACCAGCTAGATCTACTGTCTCCATTATATTATGACAGACAAGCTAGATATACTGTCTCTATTGTAATATGACAGACCAGCCAGATCTACTCTCTCTCTTTAATATTATGACAGACAAGCTAGATCTACTTTCTCTATTATATTATGACAGACCAGCTAGATATACTGTCTCTATTATATTATGACAGACCAGCTAGATATACTGTCTCTATTATAATATGACAGACCAGCTAGATTTACTGTCCCTATTATATAATGACAGGCCAGCTAGATATACTGTCTCTATTATATTATGACAGACCAGCTAGATATACTGTCTCTATTATAATATGTCAGACCAGCTAGATCTACTGTCCCTTTTATAATATGACAGACCAGCTAGATCTACTGTCTCTATTATACTATGACAGACCAGCTAGATATACTGTCTCTATTGCATTATGACAGACCAGCCAGATCTACTGTCTCTATTATATTTTGACAGACCAGCTAGATCTATCCTCTCTGTTGTATTATGACAGGACCAGCTAGATCTACTGTCTCTATTATATTATGACAGACCAGCCAGATCTACTCTCTCTCTTTAATATTATGACAGACAAGCTAGATCTACTTTCTCTATTATATTATGACAGACCAGCTAGATATACTGTCTCTATTATATTATGACAGACCAGCTAGATATACTGTCTCTATTATAATATGACAGACCAGCTAGATCTACTGTCCCTATTATATAATGACAGGCCAGCTAGATATACTGTCTCTATTGTATTATGACAGGCCAGCTAGATCTACTGTCTCTATTATAATATGACAGACCAGCTACATCTACTGTCTCTATTATATTATGACAGACCAGGTAGATCTACTGTCTCCATTATATTATGACAGACAAGCTAGATATACTGTCTCTATTGTATTATGACAGACCAGCCAGATCTACTCTCTCTCTTTAATATTATGACAGACAAGCTAGATCTACTGTCTCTATTATATTATGACAGACCAGCTAGATATACTGTCTCTATTATAATATGACAGACCAGCTAGATCTACTGTCTCTATTATATTATGACAGACCAGCTAGATATACTGTCTCTATTGTATTATGACAGACCAGCCAGATCTACTGTCTCTATTATATTATGACAGGCCGGCTAGATCTACTGTCTCTATTATATTATGACAGACCAGCTAGATCTACTGTCTCTATTATATTATGACAGACCAGCTAGATCTACTGTCTCTATTATTATACGACAAACCAGCTACATCTATTGTCTCTATTATATTATGACAGACCAGCTAGATCTACTGTCTCTATTATTATACGACAGACCAGCTACATCTACTGTCTCTATTATATTATGACAGACCAGCTAGATCTATCCTTTCTGTTGTATTATGACAGGACCAGCTAGATCTACTGTCTCTATTATAATATGACAGACCAGCTAGATCTACTGTCCCTATTATAATATGACAGACCAGCTAGATCTACTGTCTCTATGTCTCTATTATATAATGACAGGCCAGCTAGATATACTGTCTCTATTGTATTATGACAGACCAGCTAGATCTACTGTCTCTATTATATTATGACAGACCAGCTAGATCTACCGTCTCTATTATATTATGACAGACCAGCTAGATATACTGTCTCTATTGTATTATGACAGACCAGCCAGATCTACTGTCTCTATTATATTTTGACAGACCAGCTAGATCTATCCTCTCTGTTGTATTATGACAGGACCAGCTAGATCTACTGTCTCTATTATATTATGACAGGCCAGCTAGATCTACTGTCTCTATTATATTATGACAGACCAGCTAGATCTACTGTCTCTATTATATTATGACAGACCAGCTAGATATACTGTCTCTATTGTATTATGACAGACCAGCCAGATCTACTGTTTCTATTATATTTTGACAGACCAGCTAGATCTATCCTCTCTATTATATTATGACAGGACCAGCTAGATCTACTGTCTCTATTATATTATGACAGACCAGCTAAATCTACTGTCTCTATTATATTATGACATACCAGCTAGATCTACTGTCTCTATTATATTATGACAGACCAGCTAGATCTACTGTCTCTATTATTATACTACAGACCAGCTACATCTACTGTCTCTATTATATTATGACAGACCAGCTAGATCTACTGTCTCTATTATATTATGACAGACCAGCTAGATCTATCCTCTCTGTTGTATTATGACAGGACCAGCTAGATCTACTGTCTCTATTATATTATGACAGGCCAGCTAGATCTACTGTCTCTATTATATTATGACAGACCAGCTAGATCTACTGTCTCTATTATATTATGACAGACCAGCTAGATCTACTGTCTCTATTATATTATGACAGACCAGCCAGATCTACTGTTTCTATTATATTATGACAGACCAGCTAGATCTGTCCTCTCTATTATGTTATTACAGGAACAGCTAGATCTACTGTCTCTATTATATTATGACAGACCAGCTAGATCTACTGTCTCTATTATAATACGACAGACCAGCTACATCTACTTTCTCTATTATATGATGACAGACCAGCTAAATCTACTGTCTCTATTACATTATGACAGACCAGCTAGATCTACTGTCCCTATTATAATATGACAGACCACCTAGATCTACTTTCTCTATGTCTCTATTATATAATGACAGGCCAGCTAGATATACTGTCTCTATTGTATTATGACAGACCAGCTAGATCTACTGTCTCTATTATATTATGACAGACCAGCTAGATCTATCCTCTCTGTTGTATTATGACAGGACCAGCTAGATCTACTGTCTCTATTATATTATGACAGGCCAGCTAGATCTACTGTCTCTATTATATTATGACAGACCAGCTAGATCTACTGTCTCTATTATATTATGACAGACCATCTAGATATACTGTGTCTATTGTATTATGACAGACCAGCCAGATCTACTGTTTCTATTATATGTTGACAGACCAGCTAGATCTATCCTCTCTATTATATTATGACAGGACCAGCTAGATCTACTGTCTCTATTATATTATGACAGACCAGCTAGATCTACTGTCTCTATTATATTATGACAGACCAGCTAGATCTACTGTCTCTATTATATTATGACAGACCAGCTAGATCTACTGTCTCTATTATTATACGACAGACCAGCTACATCTACTGTCTCTATTATATTATGACAGGCCAGCTAGATATACTGTCTCTATTGTATTATGACAGACCAGCTAGATCTACTGTCTCTATTATATTATGACAGACCAGCTAGATCTACTGTCTCTATTATATTATGACAGACCAGCTAGATATACTGTCTCTATTGTATTATGACAGACCAGCCAGATCTACTGTCTCTATTATATTTTGACAGACCAGCTAGATCTATCCTCTCTGTTGTATTATGACAGGACCAGCTAGATCTACTGTCTCTATTATATTATGACAGGCCAGCTAGATCTACTGTCTCTATTATATTATGACAGACCAGCCAGATCTAATGTTTCTATTATATTATGACAGACCAGCTAGATATACTGTCTCCATTATATTATGACAGACAAGCTAGATATACTGTCTCTATTGTATTATGACAGACCAGCCAGATCTACTCTCTCTCTTTAATATCATTACAGAAAAGCTAGATCAACTGTCTCTATTATATTATGACAGACCAGCTAGATATAATGTCTCTATTATAATACGACAGACCAGCTAGATCTACTGTCTCTATTATATTATGACAGACCAGCTAGATCTACTGTCTCCATTATATTATGACAGACAAGCTAGATATACTGTCTCTATTGTAATATGACAGACCAGCCAGATCTACTCTCTCTCTTTAATATTATGACAGACAAGCTAGATCTACTTTCTCTATTATATTATGACAGACCAGCTAGATATACTGTCTCTATTATATTATGACAGACCAGCTAGATATACTGTCTCTATTATAATATGACAGACCAGCTAGATTTACTGTCCCTATTATATAATGACAGGCCAGCTAGATATACTGTCTCTATTATATTATGACAGACCAGCTAGATATACTGTCTCTATTATAATATGTCAGACCAGCTAGATCTACTGTCCCTTTTATAATATGACAGACCAGCTAGATCTACTGTCTCTATTATACTATGACAGACCAGCTAGATATACTGTCTCTATTGCATTATGACAGACCAGCCAGATCTACTGTCTCTATTATATTTTGACAGACCAGCTAGATCTATCCTCTCTGTTGTATTATGACAGGACCAGCTAGATCTACTGTCTCTATTATATTATGACAGACCAGCCAGATCTACTCTCTCTCTTTAATATTATGACAGACAAGCTAGATCTACTTTCTCTATTATATTATGACAGACCAGCTAGATATACTGTCTCTATTATATTATGACAGACCAGCTAGATATACTGTCTCTATTATAATATGACAGACCAGCTAGATCTACTGTCCCTATTATATAATGACAGGCCAGCTAGATATACTGTCTCTATTGTATTATGACAGGCCAGCTAGATCTACTGTCTCTATTATAATATGACAGACCAGCTACATCTACTGTCTCTATTATATTATGACAGACCAGGTAGATCTACTGTCTCCATTATATTATGACAGACAAGCTAGATATACTGTCTCTATTGTATTATGACAGACCAGCCAGATCTACTCTCTCTCTTTAATATTATGACAGACAAGCTAGATCTACTGTCTCTATTATATTATGACAGACCAGCTAGATATACTGTCTCTATTATAATATGACAGACCAGCTAGATCTACTGTCTCTATTATATTATGACAGACCAGCTAGATATACTGTCTCTATTGTATTATGACAGACCAGCCAGATCTACTGTCTCTATTATATTATGACAGGCCGGCTAGATCTACTGTCTCTATTATATTATGACAGACCAGCTAGATCTACTGTCTCTATTATATTATGACAGACCAGCTAGATCTACTGTCTCTATTATATTATGACAGACCAGCTAGATCTACTGTCTCTATTATTATACGACAAACAAGCTACATCTATTGTCTCTATTATATTATGACAGACCAGCTAGATCTACTGTCTCTATTATTATACGACAGACCAGCTACATCTACTGTCTCTATTATATTATGACAGACCAGCTAGATCTATCCTTTCTGTTGTATTATGACAGGACCAGCTAGATCTACTGTCTCTATTATAATATGACAGACCAGCTAGATCTACTGTCCCTATTATAATATGACAGACCAGCTAGATCTACTGTCTCTATGTCTCTATTATATAATGACAGGCCAGCTAGATATACTGTCTCTATTGTATTATGACAGACCAGCTAGATCTACTGTCTCTATTATATTATGACAGACCAGCTAGATCTACCGTCTCTATTATATTATGACAGACCAGCTAGATATACTGTCTCTATTGTATTATGACAGACCAGCCAGATCTACTGTCTCTATTATATTTTGACAGACCAGCTAGATCTATCCTCTCTGTTGTATTATGACAGGACCAGCTAGATCTACTGTCTCTATTATATTATGACAGGCCAGCTAGATCTACTGTCTCTATTATATTATGACAGACCAGCTAGATCTACTGTCTCTATTATATTATGACAGACCAGCTAGATATACTGTCTCTATTGTATTATGACAGACCAGCCAGATCTACTGTTTCTATTATATTTTGACAGACCAGCTAGATCTATCCTCTCTATTATATTATGACAGGACCAGCTAGATCTACTGTCTCTATTATATTATGACAGACCAGCTAAATCTACTGTCTCTATTATATTATGACATACCAGCTAGATCTACTGTCTCTATTATATTATGACAGACCAGCTAGATCTACTGTCTCTATTATTATACTACAGACCAGCTACATCTACTGTCTCTATTATATTATGACAGACCAGCTAGATCTACTGTCTCTATTATATTATGACAGACCAGCTAGATCTATCCTCTCTGTTGTATTATGACAGGACCAGCTAGATCTACTGTCTCTATTATATTATGACAGGCCAGCTAGATCTACTGTCTCTATTATATTATGACAGACCAGCTAGATCTACTGTCTCTATTATATTATGACAGACCAGCTAGATCTACTGTCTCTATTATATTATGACAGACCAGCCAGATCTACTGTTTCTATTATATTATGACAGACCAGCTAGATCTGTCCTCTCTATTATGTTATTACAGGAACAGCTAGATCTACTGTCTCTATTATATTATGACAGACCAGCTAGATCTACTGTCTCTATTATAATACGACAGACCAGCTACATCTACTTTCTCTATTATATGATGACAGACCAGCTAAATCTACTGTCTCTATTACATTATGACAGACCAGCTAGATCTACTGTCCCTATTATAATATGACAGACCACCTAGATCTACTTTCTCTATGTCTCTATTATATAATGACAGGCCAGCTAGATATACTGTCTCTATTGTATTATGACAGACCAGCTAGATCTACTGTCTCTATTATATTATGACAGACCAGCTAGATCTATCCTCTCTGTTGTATTATGACAGGACCAGCTAGATCTACTGTCTCTATTATATTATGACAGGCCAGCTAGATCTACTGTCTCTATTATATTATGACAGACCAGCTAGATCTACTGTCTCTATTATATTATGACAGACCATCTAGATATACTGTGTCTATTGTATTATGACAGACCAGCCAGATCTACTGTTTCTATTATATGTTGACAGACCAGCTAGATCTATCCTCTCTATTATATTATGACAGGACCAGCTAGATCTACTGTCTCTATTATATTATGACAGACCAGCTAGATCTACTGTCTCTATTATATTATGACAGACCAGCTAGATCTACTGTCTCTATTATATTATGACAGACCAGCTAGATCTACTGTCTCTATTATTATACGACAGACCAGCTACATCTACTGTCTCTATTATATTATGACAGGCCAGCTAGATATACTGTCTCTATTGTATTATGACAGACCAGCTAGATCTACTGTCTCTATTATATTATGACAGACCAGCTAGATCTACTGTCTCTATTATATTATGACAGACCAGCTAGATATACTGTCTCTATTGTATTATGACAGACCAGCCAGATCTACTGTCTCTATTATATTTTGACAGACCAGCTAGATCTATCCTCTCTGTTGTATTATGACAGGACCAGCTAGATCTACTGTCTCTATTATATTATGACAGGCCAGCTAGATCTACTGTCTCTATTATATTATGACAGGACCAGCTAGATCTACTGTCTCTATTATATTATGACAGACCAGCCAGATCTACTCTCTCTCTTTAATATTATGACAGACAAGCTAGATCTACTTTCTCTATTATATTATGACAGACCAGCTAGATATACTGTCTCTATTATATTATGACAGACCAGCTAGATATATTGTCTCTATTATAACATGACAGACCAGCTAGATCTACTGTCCCTATTATATAATGACAGGCCAGCTAGATATACTGTCTCTATTGTATTATGACAGGCCAGGTAGATCTACTGTCTCTATTATAATACGACAGACCAGCTACATCTACTGTCTCTATTATATTATGACAGACCAGGTAGATCTACTGTCTCCATTATATTATGACAGACAAGCTAGATATACTGTCTCTATTGTATTATGACAGACCAGCCAGATCTACTCTCTCTCTTTAATATTATGACAGACAAGCTAGATCTACTGTCTCTATTATATTATGACAGACCAGCTAGATATACTGTCTCTATTATAATATGACAGACCAGCTAGATCTACTGTCTCTATTATATTATGACAGACCAGCTAGATATACTGTCTCTATTGTATTATGACAGACCAGCCAGATCTACTGTCTCTATTATATTATGACAGGCCAGCTAGATATACTGTCTCTATTATATTATGACAGACCAGCTAGATCTACTGTCTCTATTATATTATGACAGACCAGCTAGATCTACTGTCTCTATTATATTATGACAGACCAGCTAGATCTACTGTCTCTATTATTATACGACAGACCAGCTACATCTATTGTCTCTATTATATTATGACAGACAAGCTAGATCTACTGTCTCTATTATTATACGACAGACCAGCTACATCTACTGTCTCTATTATATTATGACAGACCAGCTAGATCTATCCTCTCTGTTGTATTATGACAGGACCAGCTAGATCTACTGTCTCTATTATATTATGACAGGCCAGCTAGATCTACTGTCTCTATTATAATATGACAGACCAGCTAGATCTACTGTCCCTATTATAATATGACAGACCAGCTAGATCTACTGTCTCTATGTCTCTATTATATAATGACAGGCCAGCTAGATATACTGTCTCTATTGTATTATGACAGACCAGCTAGATCTACTGTCTCTATTATATTATGACAGACCAGCTAGATCTACCGTCTCTATTATATTATGACAGACCAGCTAGATATACTGTCTCTATTGTATTATGACAGACCAGCCAGATCTACTGTCTCTATTATATTTTGACAGACCAGCAGGGTAGCCTAGTGGTTAGAGCGTTGGACTAGTAACCGGAAGGTTGCAAGTTCAAACCCCCGAGCTGACAAGGTACAAATCTGTCGTTCTGCCCCTGAACAGGCAGTTAACCCACTGTTCCCAGGCCGTCATTGAAAATAAGAATTTGTTCTTAACTGACTTGCCTGGTTAAATAAAGGTAAAAAAAAAAAAAAAAAAAAAAAAAAAAAAAAATCTATCCTCTCTGTTGTATTATGACAGGACCAGCTAGATCTACTGTCTCTATTATATTATGACAGGCCAGCTAGATCTACTGTCTCTATTATATTATGACAGACCAGCTAGATCTACTGTCTCTATTATATTATGACAGACCAGCTAGATATACTGTCTCTATTGTATTATGACAGACCAGCCAGATCTACTGTTTCTATTATATTTTGACAGACCAGCTAGATCTATCATCTCTGTTGTATTATGACAGGACTAGCTAGATCTACTGTCTCTATTATATTATGACAGGCCAGCTAGATCTACTGTCTCTATTATATTATGACAGACCAGCTAGATTTACTGTCTCTATTATAATATGACAGACCAGCTAGATCTACTGTCCCTATTATAATATGACAGATCAGCTAGATCTACTGTCTCTATGTCTCTATTATATAATGACAGGCCAGCTAGATATACTGTCTCTATTGTATTATGACAGACCAGCTAGATCTACTGTCTCTATTATATTATGACAGACCAGCTAGATCTATCCTCTCTGTTGTATTATGACAGGACCAGCTAGATCTACTGTCTCTATTATATTATGACAGGCCAGCTAGATCTACTGTCTCTATTATATTATGACAGACCAGCTAGATCTACTGTCTCTATTATATTATGACAGACCAGCTAGATATACTGTGTCTATTGTATTATGACAGACCAGCCAGATCTACTGTCTCTATTATATTATGACATACCAACTAGATCTACTGTCTCTATTATATTATGACAGACCAGCTAGATCTACTGTCTCTATTATTATACTACAGACCAGCTAGATCTACTGTCTCTATTATATTATGACAGACCAGCTAGATCTACTGTCTCTATTATATTATGACAGACCAGCTAGATCTATCCTCTCTGTTGTATTATGACAGGACCAGCTAGATCTACTGTCTCTATTATATTATGACAGGCCAGCTAGATCTACTGTCTCTATTATATTATGACAGACCAGCTAGATCTACTGTCTCTATTATATTATGACAGACCAGCTAGATCTACTGTCTCTATTATATTATGACAGACCTTCCAGATCTACTGTTTCTATTATATTATGACAGACCAGCTAGATCTGTCCTCTCTATTATGTTATGACAGGAACAGCTAGATCTACTGTCTCTATTATATTATGACAGACCAGCTAGATCTACTGTCTCTATTATAATACGACAGACCAGCTACATCTACTTTCTCTATTATATTATGACAGACCAGCTAAATCTACTGTCTCTATTACATTATGACAGACCAGCTAGATCTACTGTCCCTATTATAATATGACAGACCACCTAGATCTACTTTCTCTATGTCTCTATTATATAATGACAGGCCAGCTAGATATACTGTCTCCATTGTATTATGACAGACCAGCTAGATCTACTGTCTCTATTATATTATGACAGACCAGCTAGATCTATCCTCTCTGTTGTATTATGACAGGACCAGCTAGATCTACTGTCTCTATTATATTATGACAGGCCAGCTAGATCTACTGTCTCTATTATATTATGACAGACCAGCTAGATCTACCGTCTCTATTATATTATGACAGACCAGCTAGATATACTGTCTCTATTGTATTATGACAGACCAGCCAGATCTACTGTCTCTATTATATTTTGACAGACCAGCAGGGTAGCCTAGTGGTTAGAGCGTTGGACTAGTAACCGGAAGGTTGCAAGTTCAAACCCCCGAGCTGACAAGGTACAAATCTGTCGTTCTGCCCCTGAACAGGCAGTTAACCCACTGTTCCCAGGCCGTCATTGAAAATAAGAATTTGTTCTTAACTGACTTGCCTGGTTAAATAAAGGTAAAAAAAAAAAAAAAAAAAAAAAAAAATCTATCCTCTCTGTTGTATTATGACAGGACCAGCTAGATCTACTGTCTCTATTATATTATGACAGGCCAGCTAGATCTACTGTCTCTATTATATTATGACAGACCAGCTAGATCTACTGTCTCTATTATATTATGACAGACCAGCTAGATCTACTGTCTCTATTATATTATGACAGACCAGCTAGATCTACTGTCTCTATTATATTATGACAGACCTTCCAGATCTACTGTTTCTATTATATTATGACAGACCAGCTAGATCTGTCCTCTCTATTATGTTATGACAGGAACAGCTAGATCTACTGTCTCTATTATATTATGACAGACCAGCTAGATCTACTGTCTCTATTATAATACGACAGACCAGCTACATCTACTTTCTCTATTATATTATGACAGACCAGCTAAATCTACTGTCTCTATTACATTATGACAGACCAGCTAGATCTACTGTCCCTATTATAATATGACAGACCACCTAGATCTACTTTCTCTATGTCTCTATTATATAATGACAGGCCAGCTAGATATACTGTCTCCATTGTATTATGACAGACCAGCTAGATCTACTGTCTCTATTATATTATGACAGACCAGCTAGATCTATCCTCTCTGTTGTATTATGACAGGACCAGCTAGATCTACTGTCTCTATTATATTATGACAGGCCAGCTAGATCTACTGTCTCTATTATATTATGACAGACCAGCTAGATCTACTGTCTCTATTATATTATGACAGACCAGCTAGATATACTGTCTCTATTGTATTATGACAGACCAGCTAGATATACTGTCTCTATTATATTATGACAGACCAGCCAGATCTACTCTCTCTCTTTAATATTATGACAGACAAGCTAGATCTACTTTCTCTATTATATTATGACAGACCAGCTAGATATACTGTCTCTATTATATTATGACAGACCAGCTAGATATATTGTCTCTATTATAACATGACAGACCAGCTAGATCTACTGTCCCTATTATATAATGACAGGCCAGCTAGATATACTGTCTCTATTGTATTATGACAGGCCAGCTAGATCTACTGTCTCTATTATAATACGACAGACCAGCTACATCTACTGTCTCTATTATATTATGACAGACCAGGTAGATCTACTGTCTCCATTATATTATGACAGACAAGCTAGATATACTGTCTCTATTGTATTATGACAGACCAGCCAGATCTACTCTCTCTCTTTAATATTATGACAGACAAGCTAGATCTACTGTCTCTATTATATTATGACAGACCAGCTAGATATACTGTCTCTATTATAATATGACAGACCAGCTAGATCTACTGTCTCTATTATATTATGACAGACCAGCTAGATATACTGTCTCTATTGTATTATGACAGACCAGCCAGATCTACTGTCTCTATTATATTATGACAGGCCAGCTAGATCTACTGTCTCTATTATATTATGACAGACCAGCTAGATCTACTGTCTCTATTATATTATGACAGACCAGCTAGATCTACTGTCTCTATTATATTATGACAGACCAGCTAGATCTACTGTCTCTATTATTATACGACAGACCAGCTACATCTATTGTCTCTATTATATTATGACAGACCAGCTAGATCTACTGTCTCTATTATTATACGACAGACCAGCTACATCTACTGTCTCTATTATATTATGACAGACCAGCTAGATCTATCCTCTCTGTTGTATTATGACAGGACCAGCTAGATCTACTGTCTCTATTATATTATGACAGGCCAGCTAGATCTACTGTCTCTATTATAATATGACAGACCAGCTAGATCTACTGTCCCTATTATAATATGACAGACCAGCTAGATCTACTGTCTCTATGTCTCTATTATATAATGACAGGCCAGCTAGATATACTGTCTCTATTGTATTATGACAGACCAGCTAGATCTACTGTCTCTATTATATTATGACAGACCAGCTAGATCTACCGTCTCTATTATATTATGACAGACCAGCTAGATATACTGTCTCTATTGTATTATGACAGACCAGCCAGATCTACTGTCTCTATTATATTTTGACAGACCAGCTAGATCTATCCTCTCTGTTGTATTATGACAGGACCAGCTAGATCTACTGTCTCTATTATATTATGACAGGCCAGCTAGATCTACTGTCTCTATTATATTATGACAGACCAGCTAGATCTACTGTCTCTATTATATTATGACAGACCAGCTAGATATACTGTCTCTATTGTATTATGACAGACCAGCCAGATCTACTGTTTCTATTATATTTTGACAGACCAGCTAGATCTATCATCTCTGTTGTATTATGACAGGACTAGCTAGATCTACTGTCTCTATTATATTATGACAGGCCAGCTAGATCTACTGTCTCTATTATATTATGACAGACCAGCTAGATTTACTGTCTCTATTATAATATGACAGACCAGCTAGATCTACTGTCCCTATTATAATATGACAGATCAGCTAGATCTACTGTCTCTATGTCTCTATTATATAATGACAGGCCAGCTAGATATACTGTCTCTATTGTATTATGACAGACCAGCTAGATCTACTGTCTCTATTATATTATGACAGACCAGCTAGATCTATCCTCTCTGTTGTATTATGACAGGACCAGCTAGATCTACTGTCTCTATTATATTATGACAGGCCAGCTAGATCTACTGTCTCTATTATATTATGACAGACCAGCTAGATCTACTGTCTCTATTATATTATGACAGACCAGCTAGATATACTGTGTCCATTGTATTATGACAGACCAGCCAGATCTACTGTCTCTATTATATTATGACATACCAGCTAGATCTACTGTCTCTATTATATTATGACAGACCAGCTAGATCTACTGTCTCTATTATTATACTACAGACCAGCTAGATCTACTGTCTCTATTATATTATGACAGACCAGCTAGATCTACTGTCTCTATTATATTATGACAGACCAGCTAGATCTATCCTCTCTGTTGTATTATGACAGGACCAGCTAGATCTACTGTCTCTATTATATTATGACAGGCCAGCTAGATCTACTGTCTCTATTATATTATGACAGACCAGCTAGATCTACTGTCTCTATTATATTATGACAGACCAGCTAGATCTACTGTCTCTATTATATTATGACAGACCTTCCAGATCTACTGTTTCTATTATATTATGACAGACCAGCTAGATCTGTCCTCTCTATTATGTTATGACAGGAACAGCTAGATCTACTGTCTCTATTATATTATGACAGACCAGCTAGATCTACTGTCTCTATTATAATACGACAGACCAGCTACATCTACTTTCTCTATTATATTATGACAGACCAGCTAAATCTACTGTCTCTATTACATTATGACAGACCAGCTAGATCTACTGTCCCTATTATAATATGACAGACCACCTAGATCTACTTTCTCTATGTCTCTATTATATAATGACAGGCCAGCTAGATATACTGTCTCCATTGTATTATGACAGACCAGCTAGATCTACTGTCTCTATTATATTATGACAGACCAGCTAGATCTATCCTCTCTGTTGTATTATGACAGGACCAGCTAGATCTACTGTCTCTATTATATTATGACAGGCCAGCTAGATCTACTGTCTCTATTATATTATGACAGACCAGCTAGATCTACTGTCTCTATTATATTATGACAGACCAGCTAGATATACTGTCTCTATTATATTATGACAGACCAGCTAGATCTATCCTCTCTGTTGTATTATGACAGGACCAGCTAGATCTACTGTCTCTATTATATTATGACCGGCCAGCTAGATCTACTGTCTCTATTATATTATGACAGACCAGCTAGATCTACTGTCTCTATTATATTATGACAGACCAGCTAGATCTATCCTCTCTGTTGTATTATGACAGGACCAGCTAGATCTACTGTCTCTATTATATTATGACAGGCCAGCTAGATCTACTGTCTCTATTATATTATGACAGGACCAGCTAGATCTACTGTCTCTATTATATTATGACAGACCAGCTAGATATACTGTGTCTATTGTATTATGACAGACCAGCCAGATCTACTGTCTCTATTATATTATGACATACCAGCTAGATCTACTGTCTCTATTATATTATGACAGACCAGCTAGATCTACTGTCTCTATTATTATACTACAGACCAGCTAGATCTACTGTCTCTATTATATTATGACAGACCAGCTAGATCTACTGTCTCTATTATATTATGACAGACCAGCTAGATCTATCCTCTCTGTTGTATTATGACAGGACCAGCTAGATCTACTGTCTCTATTATATTATGACCGGCCAGCTAGATCTACTGTCTCTATTATATTATGACAGACCAGCTAGATCTAATGTCTCTATTATATTATGACAGACCAGCTAGATCTACTGTCTCTATTATATTATGACAGACCAGCCAGATCTACTGTTTCTATTATATTATGACAGACCAGCTAGATCTGTCCTCTCTATGTTATGACAGGAACAGCTAGATCTACTGTCTCTATTATATTATGACAGACCAGCTAGATCTACTGTCTCTATTATAATACGACAGACCAGCTACATCTACTTTCTCTATTATATTATGACAGACCAGCTAAATCTACTGTCTCTATTACATTATGACAGACCAGCTAGATCTACTGTCCCTATTATAATATGACAGACCACCTAGATCTACTTTCTCTATGTCTCTATTATATAATGACAGGCCAGCTAGATATACTGTCTCTATTGTATTATGACAGACCAGCTAGATCTACTGTCTCTATTATAATACGACAGACCAGCTACATCTACTTTCTCTATTATATGATGACAGACCAGCTAAATCTACTGTCTCTATTACATTATGACAGACCAGCTAGATCTACTGTCCCTATTATAATATGACAGACCACCTAGATCTACTTTCTCTATGTCTCTATTATATAATGACAGGCCAGCTAGATATACTGTCTCTATTGTATTATGACAGACCAGCTAGATCTACTGTCTCTATTATATTATGACAGACCAGCTAGATCTATCCTCTCTGTTGTATTATGACAGGACCAGCTAGATCTACTGTCTCTATTATATTATGACAGGCCAGCTAGATCTACTGTCTCTATTATATTATGACAGACCAGCTAGATCTACTGTCTCTATTATATTATGACAGACCATCTAGATATACTGTGTCTATTGTATTATGACAGACCAGCCAGATCTACTGTTTCTATTATATTTTGACAGACCAGCTAGATCTATCCTCTCTATTATATTATGACAGGACCAGCTAGATCTACTGTCTCTATTATATTATGACAGACCAGCTAGATCTACTGTCTCTATTATATTATGACAGACCAGCTAGATCTACTGTCTCTATTATATTATGACAGACCAGCTAGATCTACTGTCTCTATTATTATACGACAGACCAGCTACATCTACTGTCTCTATTATATTATGACAGGCCAGCTAGATATACTGTCTCTATTGTATTATGACAGACCAGCTAGATCTACTGTCTCTATTATATTATGACAGACCAGCTAGATCTACTGTCTCTATTATATTATGACAGACCAGCTAGATATACTGTCTCTATTGTATTATGACAGACCAGCCAGATCTACTGTCTCTATTATATTTTGACAGACCAGCTAGATCTATCCTCTCTGTTGTATTATGACAGGACCAGCTAGATCTACTGTCTCTATTATATTATGACAGGCCAGCTAGATCTACTGTCTCTATTATATTATGACAGGACCAGCTAGATCTACTGTCTCTATTATATTATGACAGACCAGCCAGATCTACTCTCTCTCTTTAATATTATGACAGACAAGCTAGATCTACTTTCTCTATTATATTATGACAGACCAGCTAGATATACTGTCTCTATTATATTATGACAGACCAGCTAGATATATTGTCTCTATTATAACATGACAGACCAGCTAGATCTACTGTCCCTATTATATAATGACAGGCCAGCTAGATATACTGTCTCTATTGTATTATGACAGGCCAGCTAGATCTACTGTCTCTATTATAATACGACAGACCAGCTACATCTACTGTCTCTATTATATTATGACAGACCAGCTAGATCTACTGTCTCTATTATATTATGACAGACCAGCTAGATCTATCCTCTCTGTTGTATTATGACAGGACCAGCTAGATCTACTGTCTCTATTATATTATGACAGGCCAGCTAGATCTACTGTCTCTATTATATTATGACAGACCAGCTAGATATACTGTGTCTATTGTATTATGACAGACCAGCCAGATCTACTGTTTCTATTATATTTTGACAGACCAGCTAGATCTATCCTCTCTATTATATTATGACAGGACCAGCTAGATCTACTGTCTCTATTATATTATGACAGACCAGCTAGATCTACTGTCTCTATTATATTATGACAGACCAGCTAGATCTACTGTCTCTATTATATTATGACAGACCAGCTAGATCTACTGTCTCTATTATTATACGACAGACCAGCTACATCTACTGTCTCTATTATATTATGACAGGCCAGCTAGATATACTGTCTCTATTGTATTATGACAGACCAGCTAGATCTACTGTCTCTATTATATTTTGACAGACCAGCTAGATCTATCCTCTCTGTTGTATTATGACAGGACCAGCTAGATCTACTGTCTCTATTATATTATGACAGGCCAGCTAGATCTACTGTCTCTATTATATTATGACAGACCAGCTAGATCTAATGTCTCTATTATATTATGACAGACCAGCTAGATCTACTGTCTCTATTATATTATGACAGACCAGCCAGATCTACTGTTTCTATTATATTATGACAGACCAGCTAGATCTGTCCTCTCTATTATGTTATGACAGGAACAGCTAGATCTACTGTCTCTATTATATTATGACAGACCAGCTAGATCTACTGTCTCTATTATAATACGACAGACCAGCTACATCTACTTTCTCTATTATATTATGACAGACCAGCTAAATCTACTGTCTCTATTACATTATGACAGACCAGCTAGATCTACTGTCCCTATTATAATATGACAGACCACCTAGATCTACTTTCTCTATGTCTCTATTATATAATGACAGGCCAGCTAGATATACTGTCTCTATTGTATTATGACAGACCAGCTAGATCTACTGTCTCTATTATATTATGACAGACCAGCTAGATCTATCCTCTCTGTTGTATTATGACAGGACCAGCTAGATCTACTGTCTCTATTATATTATGACAGACCAGCTAGATCTACTGTCTCTATTATATTATGACAGACCAGCTAGATATACTGTCTCTATTGTATTATGACAGACCAGCTAGATATACTGTCTCTATTGTATTATGACAGACCAGCTAGATCTACTGTCTCTATTATATTATGACAGACCAGCTAGATCTATCCTCTCTGTTGTATTATGACAGGACCAGCTAGATCTACTGTCTCTATTATATTATGACAGGCCAGCTAGATCTACTGTCTCTATTATATTATGACAGACCAGCTAGATCTACTGTCTCTATTATATTATGACAGACCAGCTAGATATACTGTGTCTATTGTATTATGACAGACCAGCCAGATCTACTGTCTCTATTATATTATGACATACCAGCTAGATCTACTGTCTCTATTATATTATGACAGACCAGCTAGATCTACTGTCTCTATTATTATACTACAGACCAGCTAGATCTACTGTCTCTATTATATTATGACAGACCAGCTAGATCTACTGTCTCTATTATATTATGACAGACCAGCTAGATCTATCCTCTCTGTTGTATTATGACAGGACCAGCTAGATCTACTGTCTCTATTATATTATGACCGGCCAGCTAGATCTACTGTCTCTATTATATTATGACAGACCAGCTAGATCTAATGTCTCTATTATATTATGACAGACCAGCTAGATCTACTGTCTCTATTATATTATGACAGACCAGCCAGATCTACTGTTTCTATTATATTATGACAGACCAGCTAGATCTGTCCTCTCTATGTTATGACAGGAACAGCTAGATCTACTGTCTCTATTATATTATGACAGACCAGCTAGATCTACTGTCTCTATTATAATACGACAGACCAGCTACATCTACTTTCTCTATTATATTATGACAGACCAGCTAAATCTACTGTCTCTATTACATTATGACAGACCAGCTAGATCTACTGTCCCTATTATAATATGACAGACCACCTAGATCTACTTTCTCTATGTCTCTATTATATAATGACAGGCCAGCTAGATATACTGTCTCTATTGTATTATGACAGACCAGCTAGATCTACTGTCTCTATTATAATACGACAGACCAGCTACATCTACTTTCTCTATTATATGATGACAGACCAGCTAAATCTACTGTCTCTATTACATTATGACAGACCAGCTAGATCTACTGTCCCTATTATAATATGACAGACCACCTAGATCTACTTTCTCTATGTCTCTATTATATAATGACAGGCCAGCTAGATATACTGTCTCTATTGTATTATGACAGACCAGCTAGATCTACTGTCTCTATTATATTATGACAGACCAGCTAGATCTATCCTCTCTGTTGTATTATGACAGGACCAGCTAGATCTACTGTCTCTATTATATTATGACAGGCCAGCTAGATCTACTGTCTCTATTATATTATGACAGACCAGCTAGATCTACTGTCTCTATTATATTATGACAGACCATCTAGATATACTGTGTCTATTGTATTATGACAGACCAGCCAGATCTACTGTTTCTATTATATTTTGACAGACCAGCTAGATCTATCCTCTCTATTATATTATGACAGGACCAGCTAGATCTACTGTCTCTATTATATTATGACAGACCAGCTAGATCTACTGTCTCTATTATATTATGACAGACCAGCTAGATCTACTGTCTCTATTATATTATGACAGACCAGCTAGATCTACTGTCTCTATTATTATACGACAGACCAGCTACATCTACTGTCTCTATTATATTATGACAGGCCAGCTAGATATACTGTCTCTATTGTATTATGACAGACCAGCTAGATCTACTGTCTCTATTATATTATGACAGACCAGCTAGATCTACTGTCTCTATTATATTATGACAGACCAGCTAGATATACTGTCTCTATTGTATTATGACAGACCAGCCAGATCTACTGTCTCTATTATATTTTGACAGACCAGCTAGATCTATCCTCTCTGTTGTATTATGACAGGACCAGCTAGATCTACTGTCTCTATTATATTATGACAGGCCAGCTAGATCTACTGTCTCTATTATATTATGACAGGACCAGCTAGATCTACTGTCTCTATTATATTATGACAGACCAGCCAGATCTACTCTCTCTCTTTAATATTATGACAGACAAGCTAGATCTACTTTCTCTATTATATTATGACAGACCAGCTAGATATACTGTCTCTATTATATTATGACAGACCAGCTAGATATATTGTCTCTATTATAACATGACAGACCAGCTAGATCTACTGTCCCTATTATATAATGACAGGCCAGCTAGATATACTGTCTCTATTGTATTATGACAGGCCAGCTAGATCTACTGTCTCTATTATAATACGACAGACCAGCTACATCTACTGTCTCTATTATATTATGACAGACCAGCTAGATCTACTGTCTCTATTATATTATGACAGACCAGCTAGATCTATCCTCTCTGTTGTATTATGACAGGACCAGCTAGATCTACTGTCTCTATTATATTATGACAGGCCAGCTAGATCTACTGTCTCTATTATATTATGACAGACCAGCTAGATATACTGTGTCTATTGTATTATGACAGACCAGCCAGATCTACTGTTTCTATTATATTTTGACAGACCAGCTAGATCTATCCTCTCTATTATATTATGACAGGACCAGCTAGATCTACTGTCTCTATTATATTATGACAGACCAGCTAGATCTACTGTCTCTATTATATTATGACAGACCAGCTAGATCTACTGTCTCTATTATATTATGACAGACCAGCTAGATCTACTGTCTCTATTATTATACGACAGACCAGCTACATCTACTGTCTCTATTATATTATGACAGGCCAGCTAGATATACTGTCTCTATTGTATTATGACAGACCAGCTAGATCTACTGTCTCTATTATATTTTGACAGACCAGCTAGATCTATCCTCTCTGTTGTATTATGACAGGACCAGCTAGATCTACTGTCTCTATTATATTATGACAGGCCAGCTAGATCTACTGTCTCTATTATATTATGACAGACCAGCTAGATCTAATGTCTCTATTATATTATGACAGACCAGCTAGATCTACTGTCTCTATTATATTATGACAGACCAGCCAGATCTACTGTTTCTATTATATTATGACAGACCAGCTAGATCTGTCCTCTCTATTATGTTATGACAGGAACAGCTAGATCTACTGTCTCTATTATATTATGACAGACCAGCTAGATCTACTGTCTCTATTATAATACGACAGACCAGCTACATCTACTTTCTCTATTATATTATGACAGACCAGCTAAATCTACTGTCTCTATTACATTATGACAGACCAGCTAGATCTACTGTCCCTATTATAATATGACAGACCACCTAGATCTACTTTCTCTATGTCTCTATTATATAATGACAGGCCAGCTAGATATACTGTCTCTATTGTATTATGACAGACCAGCTAGATCTACTGTCTCTATTATATTATGACAGACCAGCTAGATCTACTGTCTCTATTATATTATGACAGACCAGCTAGATATACTGTCTCTATTGTATTATGACAGACCAGCCAGATCTACTGCCTCTATTATATTTTGACAGACCAGCTAGATCTATCCTCTCTGTTGTATTATGACAGGACCAGCTAGATCTACTGTCTCTATTATATTATGACAGGCCAGCTAGATCTACTGTCTCTATTATATTATGACAGACCAGCTAGATCTACTGTCTCTATTATATTATGACAGACCAGCTAGATATACTGTCTCTATTGTATTATGACAGACCAGCCAGATCTACTGCCTCTATTATATTTTGACAGACCAGCTAGATCTATCCTCTCTGTTGTATTATGACAGGACCAGCTAGATCTACTGTCTCTATTATATTATGACAGGCCAGCTAGATCTACTGTCTCTATTATATTATGACAGACCAGCTAGATCTACTGTCTCTATTATATTATGACAGACCAGCTAGATATACTGTCTCTATTGTATTATGACAGACCAGCCAGATCTAGTGTTTCTATTATATTTTGACAGACCAGCTAGATCTATCCTCTCTATTATATTATGACAGGACCAGCTAGATCTACTGTCTCTATTATATTATGACAGACCAGCTAGATCTACTGTCTCTATTATATTATGACAGACCAGCTAGATCTACTGTCTCTATTATATTATGACAGACCAGCTAGATCTACTGTCTCTATTATTATACGACAGACCAGCTACATCTACTGTCTCTATTATATTATGACAGACCAGCTAGATCTATTGTCTCTATTATATTATCACAGACCAGCTAGATCTATCCTCTCTGTTGTATTATGACAGGACCAGCTAGATCTACTGTCTCTATTATATTATGACAGGCCAGCTAGATCTACTGTCTCTATTATATTATGACAGACCAGCTAGATCTACTGTCTCTATTATATTATGACAGACCAGCTAGATATACTGTCTCTATTATATTATGACAGACCAGCTAGATCTACTGTCCCTATTGTAATATGACAGACCAGCTAGATCTACTGTCTCGATGTCTCTATTATATAATGACAGGCCAGCTAGATATACTGTCTCTATTGTATTATGACAGACCAGCTAGATCTACTGTCTCTATTATATTATGACAGACCAGCTAGATCTACTGTCTCTATTATATTATGACAGACCAGCTAGATATACTGTCTCTATTGTATTATGACAGACCAGCCAGATCTACTGTTTCTATTATATTTTGACAGACCAGCTAGATCTATCCTCTCTGTTGTATTATGACAGGACCAGCTAGATCTACTGTCTCTATTATATTATGACAGGCCAGCTAGATCTACTGTCTCTATTATATTATGACAGACCAGCTAGATCTAATGTCTCTATTATATTATGACAGACCAGCTAGATCTACTGTCTCTATTATATTATGACAGACCAGCCAGATCTACTGTTTCTATTATATTATGACAGACCAGCTAGATCTGTCCTCTCTATTATGTTATGACAGGAACAGCTAGATCTACTGTCTCTATTATATTATGACAGACCAGCTAGATCTACTGTCTCTATTATAATACGACAGACCAGCTACATCTACTTTCTCTATTATATTATGACAGACCAGCTAAATCTACTGTCTCTATTACATTATGACAGACCAGCTAGATCTACTGTCCCTATTATAATATGACAGACCACCTAGATCTACTTTCTCTATGTCTCTATTATATAATGACAGGCCAGCTAGATATACTGTCTCTATTGTATTATGACAGACCAGCTAGATCTACTGTCTCTATTATATTATGACAGACCAGCTAGATCTATCCTCTCTGTTGTATTATGACAGGACCAGCTAGATCTACTGTCTCTATTATATTATGACAGGCCAGCTAGATCTACTGTCTCTATTATATTATGACAGACCAGCTAGATATACTGTGTCTATTGTATTATGACAGACCAGCCAGATCTACTGTTTCTATTATATTTTGACAGACCAGCTAGATCTATCCTCTCTATTATATTATGACAGGACCAGCTAGATCTACTGTCTCTATTATATTATGACAGACCAGCTAGATCTACTGTCTCTATTATATTATGACAGACCAGCTAGATCTACTGTCTCTATTATATTATGACAGACCAGCTAGATCTACTGTCTCTATTATTATACGACAGACCAGCTACATCTACTGTCTCTATTATATTATGACAGGCCAGCTAGATATACTGTCTCTATTGTATTATGACAGACCAGCTAGATCTACTGTCTCTATTATATTATGACAGACCAGCTAGATCTACTGTCTCTATTATATTATGACAGACCAGCTAGATATACTGTCTCTATTGTATTATGACAGACCAGCCAGATCTACTGTCTCTATTATATTTTGACAGACCAGCTAGATCTATCCTCTCTGTTGTATTATGACAGGACCAGCTAGATCTACTGTCTCTATTATATTATGACAGGCCAGCTAGATCTACTGTCTCTATTATATTATGACAGACCAGCTAGATCTACTGTCTCTATTATATTATGACAGACCAGCTAGATATACTGTCTCTATTGTATTATGACAGACCAGCCAGATCTAGTGTTTCTATTATATTTTGACAGACCAGCTAGATCTATCCTCTCTATTATATTATGACAGGACCAGCTAGATCTACTGTCTCTATTATATTATGACAGACCAGCTAGATCTACTGTCTCTATTATATTATGACAGACCAGCTAGATCTACTGTCTCTATTATATTATGACAGACCAGCTAGATCTACTGTCTCTATTATTATACGACAGACCAGCTACATCTACTGTCTCTATTATATTATGACAGACCAGCTAGATCTATTGTCTCTATTATATTATCACAGACCAGCTAGATCTATCCTCTCTGTTGTATTATGACAGGACCAGCTAGATCTACTGTCTCTATTATATTATGACAGGCCAGCTAGATCTACTGTCTCTATTATATTATGACAGACCAGCTAGATCTACTGTCTCTATTATATTATGACAGACCAGCTAGATATACTGTCTCTATTATATTATGACAGACCAGCTAGATCTACTGTCCCTATTGTAATATGACAGACCAGCTAGATCTACTGTCTCGATGTCTCTATTATATAATGACAGGCCAGCTAGATATACTGTCTCTATTGTATTATGACAGACCAGCTAGATCTACTGTCTCTATTATATTATGACAGACCAGCTAGATCTACTGTCTCTATTATATTATGACAGACCAGCTAGATATACTGTCTCTATTGTATTATGACAGACCAGCCAGATCTACTGTTTCTATTATATTTTGACAGACCAGCTAGATCTATCCTCTCTGTTGTATTATGACAGGACCAGCTAGATCTACTGTCTCTATTATATTATGACAGGCCAGCTAGATCTACTGTCTCTATTATATTATGACAGACCAGCTAGATCTACTGTCTCTATTATATTATGACAGACCAGCTAGATATACTGTCTCTATTGTATTATGACAGACCAGCCAGATCTACTGTTTCTATTATATTTTGACAGACCAGCTAGATCTATCCTCTCTGTTGTATTATTACAGGACCAGCTAGATCTACTGTCTCTATTATATTATGGCAGGCCAGCTAGATCTACTGTCTCTATTATATTATGACAGACCAGCTAGATTTACTGTCTCTATTATAATATGACAGACCAGCTAGATCTAATGTCCCTATTATAATATGACAGACCAGCTAGATCTACTGTCTCTATGTCTCTATTATATAATGACAGGCCAGCTAGATATACTGTCTCTATTGTATTATGACAGACCAGCTAGATCTACTGTCTCTATTATATTATGACAGACCAGCTAGATATACTGTCTCTATTGTATTATGACAGACCAGCCAGATCTACTGTCTCTATTATATTTTGACAGACCAGCTAGATCTATCCTCTCTGTTGTATTATGACAGGACCAGCTAGATCTACTGTCTCTATTATATTATGACAGGCCTGCTAGATCTACTGTCTCTATTATATTATGACAGACCAGCTAGATCTACTGTCTCTATTATATTATGACAGACCAGCTAGATATACTGTCTCTATTGTATTATGACAGACGAGCCAGATCTACTGTTTCTATTATATTTTGACAGACCAGCTAGATCTATCCTCTCTATTATATTATGACAGGACCAGCTAGATCTACTGTCTCTATTATATTATGACAGACCAGCTAGATCTACTGTCTCTATTATATTATGACATACCAGCTAGATCTACTGTCTCTATTATATTATGACAGACCAGCTAGATCTACTGTCTCTATTATTATACGACAGACCAGCTACATCTACTGTCTCTATTATATTATGACAGACCAGCTAGATCTACTGTCTCTATGTCTCTATTATATAATGACAGGCCAGCTAGATATACTGTCTCTATTGTATTATGACAGACCAGCTAGATCTACTGTCTCTATTATATTATGACAGACCAGCTAGATCTATCCTCTCTGTTGTATTATGACAGGACCAGCTAGATCTACTGTCTCTATTATATTATGACAGGCCAGCTAGATATACTGTCTCTATTGCATTATGACAGACCAGCCAGATCTACTGTTTCTATTATATTTTGACAGACCAGCTAGATCTATCCTCTCTATTATATTATGACAGACCAGCTAGATCTACTGTCTCTATTATTATACGACAGACCAGCTACATCTACTGTCTCTATTATATTATGACAGACCAGCTAGATCTACTGTCTCTATTATATTATGACAGACCAGCTAGATCTATCCTCTCTGTTGTATTATGACAGGACCAGCTAGATCTACTGTCTCTATTATATTATGACAGGCCAGCTAGATCTACTGTCTCTATTATATTATGACAGACCAGCTAGATATACTGTCTCTATTATAATATGACAGACCAGCTAGATCTACTGTCCCTATTATAATATGACAGACCAGCTAGATCTACTGTCTCTATGTCTCTATTATATAATGACAGGCCAGCTAGATATACTGTCTCTATTGTATTATGACAGACCAGCTAGATCTACTGTCTCTATTATATTATGACAGGCCAGCTAGATCTACTGTCTCTATTATATTATGACAGACCAGCTAGATCTACTGTCTCTATTGTATTATGATAGACCAGCCAGATCTACTGTTTCTATTATATTTTGACAGACCAGCTAGATCTATCCTCTCTATTATATTATGACAGGACCAGCTAGATCTACCGGCTCTATTATATTATGACAGACCAGCTAGATCTACTGTCTCTATTATATTATGACAGACCAGCTAGATCTACTGTCTCTATTATATTATGACAGACCAGCTAGATCTACTGTCTCTATTATTATACGACAGACCAGCTACATCTACTGTCTCTATTATATTATGACAGACCAGCTAGATCTACTGTCTCCATTATATTATGACAGACAAGCTAGATATACTGTCTCTATTGTATTATGACAGACCAGCCAGATCTACTCTCTCTCTTTAATATCATGACAGACAAGCTAGATCTACTGCCTCTATTATATTATGACAGACCAGCTAGATATACTGTCTCTATTATATTATGACAGACCAGCTAGATTTACTGTCTCTGTTATAATATGACAGACCAGCTAGATCTACTGTCCCTATTATAATATGACAGACCAGCTAGATCTACTGTCTCTATGTCTCTATTATATAATGACAGGCCAGCTAGATATACTGTCTCTATTGTATTATGACAGACCAGCTAGATCTACTGTCTCTATTATATTATGACAGACCAGCTAGATCTACTGTCTCTATTATATTATGACAGACCAGCTAGATATACTGTCTCTATTGTATTATGACAGACCAGCCAGATCTACTGTCTCTATTATATTTTGACAGACCAGCTAGATCTATCCTCTCTGTTGTATTATGACAGGACCAGCTAGATCTACTGTCTCTATTATATTATGACAGGCCAGCTAGATCTACTGTCTCTATTATATTATGACAGACCAGCTAGATCTACTGTCTCTATTATATTATGACAGACCAGCTAGATATACTGTCTCTATTGTATTATGACAGACCAGCCAGATCTACTGTTTCTATTATATTTTGACAGACCAGCTAGATCTATCCTCTCTGTTGTATTATGACAGGACCAGCTAGATCTACTGTCTCTATTATATTATGACAGGCCAGCTAGATCTACTGTCTCTATTATATTATGACAGACCAGCTAGATCTACTGTCTCTATTATATTATGACAGACCAGCTAGATCTACTGTCTCTATTATATTATGACAGACCAGCTAGATCTACTGTCTCTATTATTATACGACAGACCAGCTACATCTACTGTCTCTATTATATTATGACAGACCAGCTAGATCTATCCTCTCTGTTGTATTATGACAGGACCAGCTAGATCTACTGTCTCTATTATATTATGACAGGCCAGCTAGATCTACTGTCTCTATTATATTATGACAGACCAGCTAGATTTACTGTCTCTATTATAATATGACAGACCAGCTAGATCTACTGTCCCTATTATAATATGACAGACCAGCTAGATCTACTGTCTCGATGTCTCTATTATATAATGACAGGCCAGCTAGATATACTGTCTCTATTGTATTATGACAGACCAGCTAGATCTACTGTCTCTATTATATTATGACAGACCAGCTAGATCTACTGTCTCTATTATATTTTGACAGACCAGCTAGATATACTGTCTCTATTGTATTATGACAGACCAGCTAGATCTACTGTTTCTATTATATTTTGACAGACCAGCTAGATCTATCCTCTCTATTATATTATGACAGGACCAGCTAGATCTACTGTCTCTATTATATTATGACAGACCAGCTAGATCTACTGTCTCTATTATATTATGACAGACAAGCTAGATCTACTGTCTCTATTATATTATGACAGACCAGCTAGATCTACTGTCTCTATTATTATACGACAGACCAGCTAGATATACTGTCTCTATTGTATTATGACAGACCTGCCAGATCTACTGTCTCTATTATATTTTGACAGACCAGCTAGATCTATCCTCTCTGTTGTATTATGACAGGACCAGCTAGATCTACTGTCTCTATTATATTATGACAGGCCAGCTAGATCTACTGTCTCTATTATATTATGACAGACCAGCTAGATCTACTGTCTCTATTATATTATGACAGACCAGCTAGATATACTGTCTCTATTGTATTATGACAGACCAGACAGATCTAGTGTTTCTATTATATTTTGACAGACCAGCTAGATCTATCCTCTCTATTATATTATGACAGGACCAGCTAGATCTACTGTCTCTATTATATTATGACAGACCAGCTAGATCTACTGTCTCTATTATATTATGACAGACCAGCTAGATCTACTGTCTCTATTATATTATGACAGACCAGCTAGATCTACTGTCTCTATTATTATACGACAGACCAGCTACATCTACTGTCTCTATTATATTATGACAGACCAGCTAGATCTATTGTCTCTATTATATTATCACAGACCAGCTAGATCTATCCTCTCTGTTGTATTATGACAGGACCAGCTAGATCTACTGTCTCTATTATATTATGACAGGCCAGCTAGATCTACTGTCTCTATTATATTATGACAGACCAGCTAGATCTACTGTCTCTATTATATTATGACAGACCAGCTAGATATACTGTCTCTATTATATTATGACAGACCAGCTAGATCTACTGTCCCTATTGTAATATGACAGACCAGCTAGATCTACTGTCTCGATGTCTCTATTATATAATGACAGGCCAGCTAGATATACTGTCTCTATTGTATTATGACAGACCAGCTAGATCTACTGTCTCTATTATATTATGACAGACCAGCTAGATCTACTGTCTCTATTATATTATGACAGACCAGCTAGATATACTGTCTCTATTGTATTATGACAGACCAGCCAGATCTACTGTTTCTATTATATTTTGACAGACCAGCTAGATCTATCCTCTCTGTTGTATTATGACAGGACCAGCTAGATCTACTGTCTCTATTATATTATGACAGGCCAGCTAGATCTACTGTCTCTATTATATTATGACAGACCAGCTAGATCTACTGTCTCTATTATATTATGACAGACCAGCTAGATATACTGTCTCTATTGTATTATGACAGACCAGCCAGATCTACTGTTTCTATTATATTTTGACAGACCAGCTAGATCTATCCTCTCTGTTGTATTATTACAGGACCAGCTAGATCTACTGTCTCTATTATATTATGACAGGCCAGCTAGATCTACTGTCTCTATTATATTTTGACAGACCAGCTAGATTTACTGTCTCTATTATAATATGACAGACCAGCTAGATCTAATGTCCCTATTATAATATGACAGACCAGCTAGATCTACTGTCTCTATGTCTCTATTATATAATGACAGGCCAGCTAGATATACTGTCTCTATTGTATTATGACAGACCAGCTAGATCTACTGTCTCTATTATATTATGACAGACCAGCTAGATATACTGTCTCTATTGTATTATGACAGACCAGCCAGATCTACTGTCTCTATTATATTTTGACAGACCAGCTAGATCTATCCTCTCTGTTGTATTATGACAGGACCAGCTAGATCTACTGTCTCTATTATATTATGACAGGCCTGCTAGATCTACTGTCTCTATTATATTATGACAGACCAGCTAGATCTACTGTCTCTATTATATTATGACAGACCAGCTAGATATACTGTCTCTATTGTATTATGACAGGACCAGCTAGATCTACTGTCTCTATTATATTATGACAGGCCAGCTAGATCTACTGTCTCTATTATATTATGACAGACCAGCTAGATCTACTGTCTCTATTATATTATGACAGACCAGCTAGATTTACTGTCTCTATTATAATATGACAGACCAGCTAGATCTACTGTCCCTATTATAATATGACAGACCAGCTAGATCTACTGTCTCGATGTCTCTATTATATAATGACAGGCCAGCTAGATATACTGTCTCTATTGTATTATGACAGACCAGCTAGATCGACTTTCTCTATTATATTATGACAGACCAGCTAGATCTACTGTCTCTATTATATTATGACAGACCAGCTAGATATACTGTCTCTATTGTATTATGACAGACCAGCCAGATCTATTGTCTCTATTATATTTTGACAGACCAGCTAGATCTATCCTCTCTGTTGTATTATGACAGGACCAGCTAGATCTACTGTCTCTATTATATTATGACAGGCCAGCTAGATCTACTGTCTCTATTATATTATGACAGACCAGCTAGATCTACTGTCTCTATTATATTATGACAGACCAGCTAGATATACTGTCTCTATTGTATTATGACAGACCAGCCAGATCTACTGTTTCTATTATATTTTGACAGACCAGCTAGATCTATCCTCTCTGTTGTATTATGACAGGACCAGCTAGATCTACTGTCTCTATTATATTATGACAGGTCAGCTAGATCTACTGTCTCTATTATATTATGACAGACCAGCTAGATTTACTGTCTCTATTATAATATGACAGACCAGCTAGATCTAATGTCCCTATTATAATATGACAGACCAGCTAGATCTACTGTCTCTATGTCTCTATTATATAATGACAGGCCAGCTAGATATACTGTCTCTATTGTATTATGACAGACCAGCTAGATCTACTGTCTCTATTATATTATGACAGACCAGCTAGATCTACTGTCTCTATTATATTATGACAGACCAGCTAGATATACTGTCTCTATTGTATTATGACAGACCAGCCAGATCTACTGTCTCTATTATATTTTGACAGACCAGCTAGATCTATCCTCTCTGTTGTATTATGACAGGACCAGCTAGATCTACTGTCTCTATTATATTATGACAGGCCAGCTAGATCTACTGTCTCTATTATATTATGACAGACTAGCTAGATCTACTGCCTCTATTATATTATGACAGACCAGCTAGATATACTGTCTCTATTGTATTATGACAGACCAGCCAGATCTACTGTTTCTATTATATTTTGACAGACCAGCTAGATCTATCCTCTCTATTATATTATGACAGGACCAGCTAGATCTACTGTCTCTATTATATAATGACAGACCAGCTAGATCTACTGTCTCTATTATATTATGACATACCAGCTAGATCTACTGTCTCTATTATATTATGACAGACCAGCTAGATCTACTGTCTCTATTATTATACGACAGACCAGCTACATCTACTGTCTCTATTATATTATGACAGACCAGCTAGATCTACTGTCTCTATGTCTCTATTAGATAATGACAGGCCAGCTAGATATAATGTCTCTATTGTATTATGACAGACCAGCTAGATCTACTGTCTCTATTATATTATGATAGACCAGCTAGATCTATCCTCTCTGTTGTATTATGACAGGACCAGCTAGATCTACTGTCTCTATTATATTATGACAGGCCAGCTAGATCTACTGTCTCTATTATATTTTGACAGACCAGCTAGATCTACTGTCTCTATTATATTATGACAGACCAGCTAGATATACTGTCTCTATTGCATTATGACAGACCAGCCAGATCTACTGTTTCTATTATATTTTGACAGACCAGCTAGATCTATCCTCTCTGTTGTATTATGACAGGACCAGCTAGATCTACTGTCTCTATTATATTATGACAGGCCAGCTAGATCTACTGTCTCTATTATATTATGACAGACCAGCTAGATATACTGTCTCTATTATAATATGACAGACCAGCTAGATCTACTGTCCCTATTATAATATGACAGACCAGCTAGATCCACTGTCTCTATGTCTCTATTATATAATGACAGGCCAGCTAGATATACTGTCTCTATTGTATTATGACAGACCAGCTAGATCTACTGTCTCTATTATATTATGACAGACCAGCTAGATCTACTGTCTCTATTATATTATGACAGACCAGCTAGATATACTGTCTCTATTGTATTATGACAGACCAGCCAGATCTACTGTCTCTGTTATATTTTGACAGACCAGCTAGATCTATCCTCTCTGTTGTATTATGACAGGACCAGCTAGATCTACTGTCTCTATTATATTATGACAGGCCAGCTAGATCTACTGTCTCTATTATATTATGACAGACCAGCCAGATCTACTGTCTCTGTTATATTTTGACAGACCAGCTAGATCTATCCTCTCTGTTGTATTATGACAGGACCAGCTAGATCTACTGTCTCTATTATATTATGACAGACCAGCTAGATCTACTGTCTCTATTATTATACGACAGACCAGCTACATCTACTGTCTCTATTATATTATGACAGACCAGCTAGATCTACTGTCTCTATTATATTATGACAGACCAGCTAGATCTATCCTCTCTGTTGTATTATGACAGGACCAGCTAGATCTACTGTCTCTATTATATTATGACAGGCCAGCTAGATCTACTGTCTCTATTATATTATGACAGACCAGCTAGATCTACTGTCTCTATTATACTATGACAGACCAGCTAGATATACTGTCTCTATTATATTATGACAGACCAGCCAGATCTACTGTTTCTATTATATTATGACAGACCAGCTAGATCTGTCCTCTCTATTATGTTATGATAGGAACAGCCAGATCTACTGTCTCTATTATATTTTGACAGACCAGCTAGATCTATCCTCTCTGTTGTATTATGACAGGACCAGCTAGATCTACTGTCTCTATTATATTATGACAGACCAGCTAGATCTACTGTCTCTATTATATTATGACAGACCAGCTAGATCTACTGTCTCTATTATATTATGACAGACCAGCTAGATTTACTGTCTCTATTATAATATGACAGACCAGCTAGATCTACTGTCCCTATTATAATATGACAGACCAGCTAGATCTACTGTCTCTATGTCTCTATTATATAATGACAGGCCAGCTAGATATACTGTCTCTATTGTATTATGACAGACCAGCTAGATCTACTGTCTCTATTATATTATGACAGACCAGCTAGATCTACTGTCTCTATTATATTATGACAGACCAGCTAGATATACTGTCTCTATTGTATTATGACAGACCAGCCAGATCTACTGTCTCTATTATATTTTGACAGACCAGCTAGATCTATCCTCTCTGTTGTATTATGACAGGACCAGCTAGATCTACTGTCTCTATTATATTATGACAGGCCAGCTAGATCTACTGTCTCTATTATATTATGACAGACCAGCTAGATCTACTGTCTCTATTATATTATGACAGACCAGCTAGATATACTGTCTCTATTGTATTATGACAGACCAGCCAGATCTACTGTTTCTATTATATTTTGACAGACCAGCTAGATCTATCCTCTCTGTTGTATTATGACAGGACCAGCTAGATCTACTGTCTCTATTATATTATGACAGGCCAGCTAGATCTACTGTCTCTATTATATTATGACAGACCAGCTAGATCTACTGTCTCTATTATATTATGACAGACCAGCTAGATATACTGTCTCTATTGTATTATGACAGACCAGCCAGATCTACTGTCTCTATTATATTTTGACAGACCAGCTAGATGTATCCTCTCTGTTGTATTATGACAGGACCAGCTAGATCTACTGTCTCTATTATATTATGACAGGCCAGCTAGATCTACTGTCTCTATTATATTATGACAGACCAGCTAGATCTACTGTCTCTATTATATTATGACAGACCAGCTAGATATACTGTCTCTATTGTATTATGACAGACCAGCCAGATCTACTGTTTCTATTATATTTTGACAGACCAGCTAGATCTATCCTCTCTGTTGTATTATGACAGGACCAGCTAGATCTACTGTCTCTATTATATTATGACAGGCCAGCTAGATCTACTGTCTCTATTATATTATGACAGACCAGCTAGATCTACTGTCTCTATTATATTATGACAGACCAGCTAGATCTACTGTCTCTATTATATTATGACAGACCAGCTAGATCTACTGTCTCTATTATTATACGACAGACCAGCTACATCTACTGTCTCTATTATATTATGACAGACCAGCTAGATCTATCCTCTCTGTTGTATTATGACAGGACCAGCTAGATCTACTGTCTCTATTATAATATGACAGACCAGCTAGATCTACTGTCCCTATTATAATATGACAGACCAGCTAGATCTACTGTCTCGATGTCTCTATTATATAATGACAGGCCAGCTAGATCTACTGTCTCTATTGTATTATGACAGACCAGCCAGATCTACTGTCTCTATTATATTTTGACAGACCAGCTAGATCTATCCTCTCTGTTGTATTATGACAGGACCAGCTAGATCTACTATCTCTATTATATTATGACAGGCCAGCTAGATCTACTGTCTCTATTATATTATGACAGACCAGCTAGATCTACTGTCTCTATTATATTATGACAGACCAGCTAGATATACTGTCTCTATTGTATTATGACAGACCAGCCAGATCTACTGTTTCTATTATATTTTGACAGACCAGCTAGATCTATCCTCTCTGTTGTATTATGACAGGACCAGCTAGATCTACTGTCTCTATTATATTATGACAGGCCAGCTAGATCTACTGTCTCTATTATATTATGACAGACCAGCTAGATCTACTGTCTCTATTATATTATGACAGACCAGCTAGATCTACTGTCTCTATTATATTATGACAGACCAGCTAGATCTACTGTCTCTATTATTATACGACAGACCAGCTACATCTACTGTCTCTATTATATTATGACAGACCAGCTAGATCTATCCTCTCTGTTGTATTATGACAGGACCAGCTAGATCTACTGTCTCTATTATAATATGACAGACCAGCTAGATCTACTGTCCCTATTATAATATGACAGACCAGCTAGATCTACTGTCTCGATGTCTCTATTATATAATGACAGGCCAGCTAGATATACTGTCTCTATTGTATTATGACAGACCAGCTAGATCTACTGTCTCTATTATATTATGAAAGACCAGCTAGATCTACTGTCTCTATTATATTATGACAGACCAGCTAGATATACTGTCTCTATTGTATTATGACAGACCAGCCAGATCTACTGTCTCTATTATATTTTGACAGACCAGCTAGATCTATCCTCTCTGTTGTATTATGACAGGACCAGCTAGATCTACTGTCTCTATTATATTATGACAGGCCAGCTAGATCTACTGTCTCTATTATATTATGACAGACCAGCTAGATCTACTGTCTCTATTATATTATGACAGACCAGCTAGATATACTGTCTCTATTGTATTATGACAGACCAGCCAGATCTACAGTTTCTATTATATTTTGACAGACCAGCTAGATCTATCCTCTCTGTTGTATTATGACAGGACCAGCTAGATCTACTGTCTCTATTATATTATGACAGGTCAGCTAGATCTACTGTCTCTATTATATTATGACAGACCAGCTAGATTTACTGTCTCTATTATAATATGACAGAACAGCTAGATCTAATGTCCCTATTATAATATGACAGACCAGCTAGATCTACTGTCTCTATGTCTCTATTATATAATGACAGGCCAGCTAGATATACTGTCTCTATTGTATTATGACAGACCAGCTAGATCTACTGTCTCTATTATATTATGACAGACCAGCTAGATCTACTGTCTCTATTATATTATGACAGACCAGCTAGATATACTGTCTCTATTGTATTATGACAGACCAGCCAGATCTACTGTCTCTATTATATTTTGACAGACCAGCTAGATCTATCCTCTCTGTTGTATTATGACAGGACCAGCTAGATCTACTGTCTCTATTATATTATGACAGGCCAGCTAGATCTACTGTCTCTATTATATTATGACAGGCTAGCTAGATCTACTGTCTCTATTATATTATGACAGACCAGCTAGATATACTGTCTCTATTGTATTATGACAGACCAGCCAGATCTACTGTTTCTATTATATTTTGACAGACCAGCTAGATCTATCCTCTCTATTATATTATGACAGGACCAGCTAGATCTACTGTCTCTATTATATAATGACAGACCAGCTAGATCTACTGTCTCTATTATATTATGACATACCAGCTAGATCTACTGTCTCTATTATATTATGACAGACCAGCTAGATCTACTGTCTCTATTATTATACGACAGACCAGCTACATCTACTGTCTCTATTATATTATGACAGACCAGCTAGATCTACTGTCTCTATGTCTCTATTAGATAATGACAGGCCAGCTACATATACTGTCTCTATTGTATTATGACAGACCAGCTAGATCTATCCTCTCTGTTGTATTATGACAGGACCAGCTAGATCTGCTGTCTCTATTATATTATGACAGGCCAGCTAGATCTACTGTCTCTATTATATTTTGACAGACCAGCTAGATCTACTGTCTCTATTATATTATGACAGACCAGCTAGATATACTGTCTCTATTGCATTATGACAGACCAGCCAGATCTACTGTTTCTATTATATTTTGACAGACCAGCTAGATCTATCCTCTCTATTATATTATGACAGGACCAGCTAGATCTACTGTCTCTATTATATTATGACAGACCAGCTAGATCTACTGTCTCTATTATATTATGACAGACCAGCTAGATCTACTGTCTCTATTATATTATGACAGACCAGCTAGATCTACTGTCTCTATTATTATACGACAGACCAGCTACATCTACTGTCTCTATTATATTATGACAGACCAGCTAGATCTATCCTCTCTGTTGTATTATGACAGGACCAGCTAGATCTACTGTCTCTATTATAATATGACAGACCAGCTAGATCTACTGTCCCTATTATAATATGACAGACCAGCTAGATCTACTGTCTCGATGTCTCTATTATATAATGACAGGCCAGCTAGATATACTGTCTCTATTGTATTATGACAGACCAGCTAGATCTACTGTCTCTATTATATTATGACAGACCAGCTAGATCTACTGTCTCTATTATATTATGACAGACCAGCTAGATATACTGTCTCTATTGTATTATGACAGACCAGCCAGATCTACTGTCTCTATTATATTTTGACAGACCAGCTAGATCTATCCTCTCTGTTGTATTATGACAGGACCAGCTACATCTACTGTCTCTATTATATTATGACAGGCCAGCTAGATCTACTGTCTCTATTATATTATGACAGACCAGCTAGATCTACTGTCTCTATTATATTATGACAGACCAGCTAGATATACTGTCTCTATTGTATTATGACAGACCAGCCAGATCTACTGTTTCTATTATATTTTGACAGACCAGCTAGATCTATCCTCTCTGTTGTATTATGACAGGACCAGCTAGATCTACTGTCTCTATTATATTATGACAGGCCAGCTAGATCTACTGTCTCTATTATATTATGGCAGACCAGCTAGATCTACTGTCTCTATTATATTATGACAGACCAGCTAGATCTACTGTCTCTATTATATTATGACAGACCAGCTAGATCTACTGTCTCTATTATTATACGACAGACCAGCTACATCTACTGTCTCTATTATATTATGACAGACCAGCTAGATCTATCCTCTCTGTTGTATTATGACAGGACCAGCTAGATCTACTGTCTCTATTATAATATGACAGACCAGCTAGATCTACTGTCCCTATTATAATATGACAGACCAGCTAGATCTACTGTCTCGATGTCTCTATTATATAATGACAGGCCAGCTAGATATACTGTCTCTATTGTATTATGACAGACCAGCTAGATCTACTGTCTCTATTATATTATGACAGACCAGCTAGATCTACTGTCTCTATTATATTATGACAGACCAGCTAGATATACTGTCTCTATTGTATTATTACAGACCAGCCAGATCTACTGTCTCTATTATATTTTGACAGACCAGCTAGATCTATCCTCTCTGTTGTAATATGACAGGACCAGCTAGATCTACTTTCTCTATTATATTATGACAGGCCAGCTAGATCTACTGTCTCTATTATATTATGACAGACCAGCTAGATCTACTGTCTCTATTATATTATGACAGACCAGCTAGATATACTGTCTCTATTGTATTATGACAGACCAGCCAGATCTACTGTTTCTATTATATTTTGACAGACCAGCTAGATCTATCCTCTCTGTTGTATTATGACAGGACCAGCTAGATCTACTGTCTCTATTATATTATGACAGGTCAGCTAGATCTACTGTCTCTATTATATTATGACAGACCAGCTAGATTTACTGTCTCTATTATAATATGACAGACCAGCTAGATCTAATGTCCCTATTATAATATGACAGACCAGCTAGATCTACTGTCTCTATGTCTCTATTATATAATGACAGGCCAGCTAGATATACTGTCTCTATTGTATTATGACAGACCAGCTAGATCTACTGTCTCTATTATATTATGACAGACCAGCTAGATCTACTGTCTCTATTATATTATGACAGACCAGCTAGATATACTGTCTCTATTGTATTATGACAGACCAGCCAGATCTACTGTCTCTATTATATTTTGACAGACCAGCTAGATCTATCCTCTCTGTTGTATTATGACAGGACCAGCTAGATCTACTGTCTCTATTATATTATGACAGACCAGCTAGATATACTGTCTCTATTGTATTATGACAGACCAGCCAGATCTACTGTCTCTATTATATTTTGACAGACCAGCTAGATCTATCCTCTCTGTTGTATTATGACAGGACCAGCTAGATCTACTGTCTCTATTATATTATGACAGGCCAGCTAGATCTACTGTCTCTATTATATTATGACAGACTAGCTAGATCTACTGTCTCTATTATATTATGACAGACCAGCTAGATATACTGTCTCTATTGTATTATGACAGACCAGCCAGATCTACTGTTTCTATTATATTTTGACAGACCAGCTAGATCTATCCTCTCTATTATATTATGACAGGACCAGCTAGATCTACTGTCTCTATTATATAATGACAGACCAGCTAGATCTACTGTCTCTATTATATTATGACATACCAGCTAGATCTACTGTCTCTATTATATTATGACAGACCAGCTAGATCTACTGTCTCTATTATTATACGACAGACCAGCTACATCTACTGTCTCTATTATATTATGACAGACCAGCTAGATCTACTGTCTCTATGTCTCTATTAGATAATGACAGGCCAGCTACATATACTGTCTCTATTGTATTATGACAGACCAGCTAGATCTATCCTCTCTGTTGTATTATGACAGGACCAGCTAGATCTGCTGTCTCTATTATATTATGACAGGCCAGCTAGATCTACTGTCTCTATTATATTTTGACAGACCAGCTAGATCTACTGTCTCTATTATATTATGACAGACCAGCTAGATATACTGTCTCTATTGCATTATGACAGACCAGCCAGATCTACTGTTTCTATTATATTTTGACAGACCAGCTAGATCTATCCTCTCTATTATATTATGACAGGACCAGCTAGATCTACTGTCTCTATTATATTATGACAGACCAGCTAGATCTACTGTCTCTATTATATTATGACAGACCAGCTAGATCTACTGTCTCTATTATATTATGACAGACCAGCTAGATCTACTGTCTCTATTATTATACGACAGACCAGCTACATCTACTGTCTCTATTATATTATGACAGACCAGCTAGATCTATCCTCTCTGTTGTATTATGACAGGACCAGCTAGATCTACTGTCTCTATTATAATATGACAGACCAGCTAGATCTACTGTCCCTATTATAATATGACAGACCAGCTAGATCTACTGTCTCGATGTCTCTATTATATAATGACAGGCCAGCTAGATATACTGTCTCTATTGTATTATGACAGACCAGCTAGATCTACTGTCTCTATTATATTATGACAGACCAGCTAGATCTACTGTCTCTATTATATTATGACAGACCAGCTAGATATACTGTCTCTATTGTATTATGACAGACCAGCCAGATCTACTGTCTCTATTATATTTTGACAGACCAGCTAGATCTATCCTCTCTGTTGTATTATGACAGGACCAGCTACATCTACTGTCTCTATTATATTATGACAGGCCAGCTAGATCTACTGTCTCTATTATATTATGACAGACCAGCTAGATCTACTGTCTCTATTATATTATGACAGACCAGCTAGATATACTGTCTCTATTGTATTATGACAGACCAGCCAGATCTACTGTTTCTATTATATTTTGACAGACCAGCTAGATCTATCCTCTCTGTTGTATTATGACAGGACCAGCTAGATCTACTGTCTCTATTATATTATGACAGGCCAGCTAGATCTACTGTCTCTATTATATTATGACAGACCAGCTAGATCTACTGTCTCTATTATATTATGACAGACCAGCTAGATCTACTGTCTCTATTATATTATGACAGACCAGCTAGATCTACTGTCTCTATTATTATACGACAGACCAGCTACATCTACTGTCTCTATTATATTATGACAGACCAGCTAGATCTATCCTCTCTGTTGTATTATGACAGGACCAGCTAGATCTACTGTCTCTATTATAATATGACAGACCAGCTAGATCTACTGTCCCTATTATAATATGACAGACCAGCTAGATCTACTGTCTCGATGTCTCTATTATATAATGACAGGCCAGCTAGATATACTGTCTCTATTGTATTATGACAGACCAGCTAGATCTACTGTCTCTATTATATTATGACAGACCAGCTAGATCTACTGTCTCTATTATATTATGACAGACCAGCTAGATATACTGTCTCTATTGTATTATTACAGACCAGCCAGATCTACTGTCTCTATTATATTTTGACAGACCAGCTAGATCTATCCTCTCTGTTGTAATATGACAGGACCAGCTAGATCTACTTTCTCTATTATATTATGACAGGCCAGCTAGATCTACTGTCTCTATTATATTATGACAGACCAGCTAGATCTACTGTCTCTATTATATTATGACAGACCAGCTAGATATACTGTCTCTATTGTATTATGACAGACCAGCCAGATCTACTGTTTCTATTATATTTTGACAGACCAGCTAGATCTATCCTCTCTGTTGTATTATGACAGGACCAGCTAGATCTACTGTCTCTATTATATTATGACAGGTCAGCTAGATCTACTGTCTCTATTATATTATGACAGACCAGCTAGATTTACTGTCTCTATTATAATATGACAGACCAGCTAGATCTAATGTCCCTATTATAATATGACAGACCAGCTAGATCTACTGTCTCTATGTCTCTATTATATAATGACAGGCCAGCTAGATATACTGTCTCTATTGTATTATGACAGACCAGCTAGATCTACTGTCTCTATTATATTATGACAGACCAGCTAGATCTACTGTCTCTATTATATTATGACAGACCAGCTAGATATACTGTCTCTATTGTATTATGACAGACCAACCAGATCTACTGTCTCTATTATATTTTGACAGACCAGCTAGATCTATCCTCTCTGTTGTATTATGACAGGACCAGCTAGATCTACTGTCTCTATTATATTATGACAGGCCAGCTAGATCTACTGTCTCTATTATATTATGACAGACTAGCTAGATCTACTGTCTCTATTATATTATGACAGACCAGCTAGATATACTGTCTCTATTGTATTATGACAGACCAGCCAGATCTACTGTTTCTATTATATTTTGACAGACCAGCTAGATCTATCCTCTCTATTATATTATGACAGGACCAGCTAGATCTACTGTCTCTATTATATAATGACAGACCAGCTAGATCTACTGTCTCTATTATATTATGACATACCAGCTAGATCTACTGTCTCTATTATATTATGACAGACCAGCTAGATCTACTGTCTCTATTATTATACGACAGACCAGCTACATCTACTGTCTCTATTATATTATGACAGACCAGCTAGATCTACTGTCTCTATGTCTCTATTAGATAATGACAGGCCAGCTAGATATACTGTCTCTATTGTATTATGACAGACCAGCTAGATCTACTGTCTCTATTATATTATGACAGACCAGCTAGATCTATCCCCTCTGTTGTATTATGACAGGACCAGCTAGATCTACTGTCTCTATTACATTATGACAGGCCAGCTAGATCTACTGTCTCTATTATATTTTGACAGACCAGCTAGATCTACTGTCTCTATTATATTATGACAGACCAGCTAGATCTACTGTCTCTATTATTATACGACAGACCAGCTACATCTACTGTCTCTATTATATTATGACAGACCAGCTAGATCTATCCTCTCTGTTGTATTATGACAGGACCAGCTAGATCTACTGTCTCTATTATAATATGACAGACCAGCTAGATCTACTGTCCCTATTATAATATGACAGACCAGCTAGATCTACTGTCTCGATGTCTCTATTATATAATGACAGGCCAGCTAGATATACTGTCTCTATTGTATTATGACAGACCAGCTAGATCTACTGTCTCTATTATATTATGACAGACCAGCTAGATCTACTGTCTCTATTATATTATGACAGACCAGCTAGATATACTGTCTCTATTGTATTATGACAGACCAGCCAGATCTACTGTCTCTATTATATTTTGACAGACCAGCTAGATCTATCCTCTCTGTTGTATTATGACAGGACCAGCTAGATCTACTGTCTCTATTATATTATGACAGGCCAGCTAGATCTACTGTCTCTATTATATTATGACAGACTAGCTAGATCTACTGTGTCTATTATATTATGACAGACCAGCTAGATATACTGTCTCTATTGTATTATGACAGACCAGCCAGATCTACTGTTTCTATTATATTTTGACAGACCAGCTAGATCTATCCTCTCTATTATATTATGACAGGACCAGCTAGATCTACTGTCTCTATTATATAATGACAGACCAGCTAGATCTACTGTCTCTATTATATTATGACATACCAGCTAGATCTACTGTCTCTATTATATTATGACAGACCAGCTAGATCTACTGTCTCTATTATTATACGACAGACCAGCTACATCTACTGTCTCTATTATATTATGACAGACCAGCTAGATCTACTGTCTCTATGTCTCTATTAGATAATGACAGGCCAGCTAGATATACTGTCTCTATTGTATTATGACAGACCAGCTAGATCTACTGTCTCTATTATATTATGACAGACCAGCTAGATCTATCCTCTCTGTTGTATTATGACAGGACCAGCTAGATCTACTGTCTCTATTATATTATGACAGGCCAGCTAGATCTACTGTCTCTATTATATTTTGACAGACCAGCTAGATCTACTGTCTCTATTATATTATGACAGACCAGCTAGATCTACTGTCTCTATTATTATACGACAGACCAGCTACATCTACTGTCTCTATTATATTATGACAGACCAGCTAGATCTATCCTCTCTGTTGTATTATGACAGGACCAGCTAGATCTACTGTCTCTATTATATTATGACAGACCAGCTAGATCTACTGTCCCTATTATAATATGACAGGCCAGCTAGATCTACTGTCTCTATTATATTATGACAGACCAGCTAGATCTACTGTCTCTATTATATTATGACAGACCAGCTAGATATACTGTCTCTATTGTATTATGACAGACCAGCCAGATCTACTGTTTCTATTATATTTTGACAGACCAGCTAGATCTATCCTCTCTGTTGTATTATGACAGGACCAGCTAGATCTACTGTCTCTATTATATTATGACAGGTCAGCTAGATCTACTGTCTCTATTATATTATGACAGACCAGCTAGATTTACTGTCTCTATTATAATATGACAGACCAGCTAGATCTAATGTCCCTATTATAATATGACAGACCAGCTAGATCTACTGTCTCTATGTCTCTATTATATAATGACAGGCCAGCTAGATATACTGTCTCTATTGTATTATGACAGACCAGCTAGATCTACTGTCTCTATTATATTATGACAGACCAGCTAGATCTACTGTCTCTATTATATTATGACAGACCAGCTAGATATACTGTCTCTATTGTATTATGACAGACCAGCCAGATCTACTGTCTCTATTATATTTTGACAGACCAGCTAGATCTATCCTCTCTGTTGTATTATGACAGGACCAGCTAGATCTACTGTCTCTATTATATTATGACAGGCCAGCTAGATCTACTGTCTCTATTATATTATGACAGACTAGCTAGATCTACTGTCTCTATTATATTATGACAGACCAGCTAGATATACTGTCTCTATTGTATTATGACAGACCAGCCAGATCTACTGTTTCTATTATATTTTGACAGACCAGCTAGATCTATCCTCTCTATTATATTATGACAGGACCAGCTAGATCTACTGTCTCTATTATATAATGACAGACCAGCTAGATCTACTGTCTCTATTATATTATGACATACCAGCTAGATCTACTGTCTCTATTATATTATGACAGACCAGCTAGATCTACTGTCTCTATTATTATACGACAGACCAGCTACATCTACTGTCTCTATTATATTATGACAGACCAGCTAGATCTACTGTCTCTATGTCTCTATTAGATAATGACAGGCCAGCTAGATATACTGTCTCTATTGTATTATGACAGACCAGCTAGATCTACTGTCTCTATTATATTATGACAGACCAGCTAGATCTATCCTCTCTGTTGTATTATGACAGGACCAGCTAGATCTACTGTCTCTATTATATTATGACAGGCCAGCTAGATCTACTGTCTCTATTATATTTTGACAGACCAGCTAGATCTACTGTCTCTATTATATTATGACAGACCAGCTAGATATACTGTCTCTATTGCATTATGACAGACCAGCCAGATCTACTGTTTCTATTATATTTTGACAGACCAGCTAGATCTATCCTCTCTATTATATTATGACAGGACCAGCTAGATCTACTGTCTCTATTATATTATGACAGACCAGCTAGATCTACTGTCTCTATTATATTATGACAGACCAGCTAGATCTACTGTCTCTATTATATCATGACAGACCAGCTAGATCTACTGTCTCTATTATTATACGACAGACCAGCTACATCTACTGTCTCTATTATATTATGACAGACCAGCTAGATCTACTGTCTCTATTATACTATGACAGACCAGCTAGATCTATCCTCTCTGTTGTATTATGACAGGACCAGATAGATCTACTGTCTCTATTATATTATGACAGGCCAGCTAGATCTACTGTCTCTATTATATTATGACAGACCAGCTAGATATACTGTCTCTATTATAATATGACAGACCAGCTAGATCTACTGTCCCTATTATAATATGACAGACCAGCTAGATCTACTGTCTCTATGTCTCTATTATATAATGACAGGCCAGCTAGATATACTGTCTCTATTGTATTATGACAGACCAGCTAGATCTACTGTCTCTATTATATTATGACAGACCAGCTAGATCTACTGTCTCTATTATATTATGACAGGTCAGCTAGATCTACTGTCTCTATTATATTATGACAGACCAGCTAGATTTACTGTCTCTATTATAATATGACAGACCAGCTAGATCTAATGTCCCTATTATAATATGACAGACCAGCTAGATCTACTGTCTCTATGTCTCTATTATATAATGAAAGGCCAGCTAGATATACTGTCTCTATTGTATTATGACAGACCAGCTAGATCTACTGTCTCTATTATATTATGACAGACCAGCTAGATCTACTGTCTCTATTATATTATGACAGACCAGCTAGATATACTGTCTCTATTGTATTATGACAGACCAGCCAGATCTACTGTCTCTATTATATTTTGACAGACCAGCTAGATCTATCCTCTCTGTTGTATTATGACAGGACCAGCTAGATCTACTGTCTCTATTATATTATGACAGGCCAGCTAGATCTACTGTCTCTATTATATTATGACAGACTAGCTAGATCTACTGTCTCTATTATATTATGACAGACCAGCTAGATATACTGTCTCTATTGTATTATGACAGACCAGCCAGATCTACTGTTTCTATTATATTTTGACAGACCAGCTAGATCTATCCTCTCTATTATATTATGACAGGACCAGCTAGATCTACTGTCTCTATTATATAATGACAGACCAGCTAGATCTACTGTCTCTATTATATTATGACATACCAGCTAGATCTACTGTCTCTATTATATTATGACAGACCAGCTAGATCTACTGTCTCTGTTATTATACGACAGACCAGCTACATCTACTGTCTCTATTATATTATGACAGACCAGCTAGATCTACTGTCTCTATGTCTCTATTAGATAATGACAGGCCAGCTAGATATACTGTCTCTATTGTATTATGACAGACCAGCTAGATCTACTGTCTCTATTATATTATGACAGACCAGCTAGATCTATCCCCTCTGTTGTATTATGACAGGACCAGCTAGATCTACTGTCTCTATTACATTATGACAGGCCAGCTAGATCTACTGTCTCTATTATATTTTGACAGACCAGCTAGATCTACTGTCTCTATTATATTATGACAGACCAGCTAGATCTACTGTCTCTATTATTATACGACAGACCAGCTACATCTACTGTCTCTATTATATTATGACAGACCAGCTAGATCTATCCTCTCTGTTGTATTATGACAGGACCAGCTAGATCTACTGTCTCTATTATAATATGACAGACCAGCTAGATCTACTGTCCCTATTATAATATGACAGACCAGCTAGATCTACTGTCTCGATGTCTCTATTATATAATGACAGGCCAGCTAGATATACTGTCTCTATTGTATTATGACAGACCAGCTAGATCTACTGTCTCTATTATATTATGACAGACCAGCTAGATCTACTGTCTCTATTATATTATGACAGACCAGCTAGATATACTGTCTCTATTGTATTATGACAGACCAGCCAGATCTACTGTCTCTATTATATTTTGACAGACCAGCTAGATCTATCCTCTCTGTTGTATTATGACAGGACCAGCTAGATCTACTGTCTCTATTATATTATGACAGGCCAGCTAGATCTACTGTCTCTATTATATTATGACAGACTAGCTAGATCTACTGTGTCTATTATATTATGACAGACCAGCTAGATATACTGTCTCTATTGTATTATGACAGACCAGCCAGATCTACTGTTTCTATTATATTTTGACAGACCAGCTAGATCTATCCTCTCTATTATATTATGACAGGACCAGCTAGATCTACTGTCTCTATTATATAATGACAGACCAGCTAGATCTACTGTCTCTATTATATTATGACATACCAGCTAGATCTACTGTCTCTATTATATTATGACAGACCAGCTAGATCTACTGTCTCTATTATTATACGACAGACCAGCTACATCTACTGTCTCTATTATATTATGACAGACCAGCTAGATCTACTGTCTCTATGTCTCTATTAGATAATGACAGGCCAGCTAGATATACTGTCTCTATTGTATTATGACAGACCAGCTAGATCTACTGTCTCTATTATATTATGACAGACCAGCTAGATCTATCCTCTCTGTTGTATTATGACAGGACCAGCTAGATCTACTGTCTCTATTATATTATGACAGGCCAGCTAGATCTACTGTCTCTATTATATTTTGACAGACCAGCTAGATCTACTGTCTCTATTATATTATGACAGACCAGCTAGATCTACTGTCTCTATTATTATACGACAGACCAGCTACATCTACTGTCTCTATTATATTATGACAGACCAGCTAGATCTATCCTCTCTGTTGTATTATGACAGGACCAGCTAGATCTACTGTCTCTATTATATTATGACAGACCAGCTAGATCTACTGTCCCTATTATAATATGACAGGCCAGCTAGATCTACTGTCTCTATTATATTATGACAGACCAGCTAGATCTACTGTCTCTATTATATTATGACAGACCAGCTAGATATACTGTCTCTATTGTATTATGACAGACCAGCCAGATCTACTGTTTCTATTATATTTTGACAGACCAGCTAGATCTATCCTCTCTGTTGTATTATGACAGGACCAGCTAGATCTACTGTCTCTATTATATTATGACAGGTCAGCTAGATCTACTGTCTCTATTATATTATGACAGACCAGCTAGATTTACTGTCTCTATTATAATATGACAGACCAGCTAGATCTAATGTCCCTATTATAATATGACAGACCAGCTAGATCTACTGTCTCTATGTCTCTATTATATAATGACAGGCCAGCTAGATATACTGTCTCTATTGTATTATGACAGACCAGCTAGATCTACTGTCTCTATTATATTATGACAGACCAGCTAGATCTACTGTCTCTATTATATTATGACAGACCAGCTAGATATACTGTCTCTATTGTATTATGACAGACCAGCCAGATCTACTGTCTCTATTATATTTTGACAGACCAGCTAGATCTATCCTCTCTGTTGTATTATGACAGGACCAGCTAGATCTACTGTCTCTATTATATTATGACAGGCCAGCTAGATCTACTGTCTCTATTATATTATGACAGACTAGCTAGATCTACTGTCTCTATTATATTATGACAGACCAGCTAGATATACTGTCTCTATTGTATTATGACAGACCAGCCAGATCTACTGTTTCTATTATATTTTGACAGACCAGCTAGATCTATCCTCTCTATTATATTATGACAGGACCAGCTAGATCTACTGTCTCTATTATATAATGACAGACCAGCTAGATCTACTGTCTCTATTATATTATGACATACCAGCTAGATCTACTGTCTCTATTATATTATGACAGACCAGCTAGATCTACTGTCTCTATTATTATACGACAGACCAGCTACATCTACTGTCTCTATTATATTATGACAGACCAGCTAGATCTACTGTCTCTATGTCTCTATTAGATAATGACAGGCCAGCTAGATATACTGTCTCTATTGTATTATGACAGACCAGCTAGATCTACTGTCTCTATTATATTATGACAGACCAGCTAGATCTATCCTCTCTGTTGTATTATGACAGGACCAGCTAGATCTACTGTCTCTATTATATTATGACAGGCCAGCTAGATCTACTGTCTCTATTATATTTTGACAGACCAGCTAGATCTACTGTCTCTATTATATTATGACAGACCAGCTAGATATACTGTCTCTATTGCATTATGACAGACCAGCCAGATCTACTGTTTCTATTATATTTTGACAGACCAGCTAGATCTATCCTCTCTATTATATTATGACAGGACCAGCTAGATCTACTGTCTCTATTATATTATGACAGACCAGCTAGATCTACTGTCTCTATTATATTATGACAGACCAGCTAGATCTACTGTCTCTATTATATCATGACAGACCAGCTAGATCTACTGTCTCTATTATTATACGACAGACCAGCTACATCTACTGTCTCTATTATATTATGACAGACCAGCTAGATCTACTGTCTCTATTATACTATGACAGACCAGCTAGATCTATCCTCTCTGTTGTATTATGACAGGACCAGATAGATCTACTGTCTCTATTATATTATGACAGGCCAGCTAGATCTACTGTCTCTATTATATTATGACAGACCAGCTAGATATACTGTCTCTATTATAATATGACAGACCAGCTAGATCTACTGTCCCTATTATAATATGACAGACCAGCTAGATCTACTGTCTCTATGTCTCTATTATATAATGACAGGCCAGCTAGATATACTGTCTCTATTGTATTATGACAGACCAGCTAGATCTACTGTCTCTATTATATTATGACAGACCAGCTAGATCTACTGTCTCTATTATATTATGACAGACCAGCTAGATATACTGTCTCTATTGTATTATGACAGACCAGCCAGATCTACTGTCTCTGTTATATTTTGACAGACCAGCTAGATCTATCCTCTCTGTTGTATTATGACAGGACCAGCTAGATCTACTGTCTCTATTATATTATGACAGGCCAGCTAGATCTACTGTCTCTATTATATTATGACAGACCAGCTAGATCTACTGTCTCTATTGTATTATGATAGACCAGCTAGATCTACTGTTTCTATTATATTTTGACAGACCAGGTAGATCTATCCTCTCTATTATATTATGACAGGACCAGCTAGATCTACTGTCTCTATTATATTATGACAGAACAGCTAGATCTACTGTCTCTATTATATTATGACAGACCAGCTAGATCTACTGTCTCTATTATATTATGACAGACCAGCTAGATCTACTGTCTCTATTATTATACGACAGACCAGCTACATCTACTGTCTCTATTATATTATGACAGACCAGCTAGATCTACTGTCTCTATTATATTATGACAGACCAGCTAGATCTATCCTCTCTGTTGTATTATGACAGGACCAGCTAGATCTACTGTCTTTATTATATTATGACAGGCCAGCTAGATCTACTGTCTCTATTATATTATGACAGACCAGCTAGATCTACTGTCTCTATTATATTATGACAGACCAGCTAGATATACTGTCTCTATTATATTATGACAGACCAGCCAGATCTACTGTTTCTATTATATTATGACAGACCAGCTAGATCTGTCCTCTCTATTATGTTATGATAGGAACAGCTAGATCTACTGTCTCTATTATATTATGACAGACCAGCTAGATCTACTGTCTCTATTATATTATGACAGACCAGCTAGATCTACTGTCTCTATTATAATACGACAGACCAGCTACATCTACTGTCTCTATTATATTATGACAGACCAGCTAGATCTACTGTCTCCATTATATTATGACAGACAAGCTAGATCTACTGTCTCTATTATATTATGACAGACCAGCTAGATCTACTGTCTCTATTATAATACGACAGACCAGCTAGATCTACTGTCTCTATTATATTATGACAGACCAGCTACATCTACTGTCTCTATTATATCATGACAGACAAGCTAGATCTACTGCCTCTATTATATTATGACAGACCAGCTAGATCTACTGTCTCTATTATATTATGACAGACCAGCTAGATTTACTGTCTCTATTATAATATGACAGACCAGCTAGATCTACTGTCCCTATTATAATATGACAGACCAGCTAGATCTACTGTCTCTATGTCTCTATTATATAATGACAGGCCAGCTAGATATACTGTCTCTATTGTATTATGACAGACCAGCTAGATCTACTGTCTCTATTATATTATGACAGACCAGCTAGATCTACTGTCTCTATTGTATTATGACAGACCAGCCAGATCTACTGTCTCTATTATATTTTGACAGACCAGCTAGATCTACTGTCTCTATTATATTATGACAGACCAGCTAGATCTACTGTCTCTATTATATTTTGACAGACCAGCTAGATCTATCCTCTCTGTTGTATTATGACAGGACCAGCTAGATCTACTGTCTCTATTATATTATGACAGGCCAGCTAGATCTACTGTCTCTATTATATTATGACAGACCAGCTAGATTTACTGTCTCTATTATAATATGACAGACCAGCTAGATCTACTGTCCCTATTATAATATGACAGACCAGCTAGATCTACTGTCTCTATGTCTCTATTATATAATGACAGGCCAGCTAGATATACTGTCTCTATTGTATTATGACAGACCAGCTAGATCTACTGTCTCTATTATATTATGACAGACCAGCTAGATCTACTGTCTCTATTATATTATGACAGACCAGCTAGATCTACTGTCTCTATTGTATTATGACAGACCAGCCAGATCTACTGTCTCTATTATATTTTGACAGACCAGCTAGATCTATCCTCTCTGTTGTATTATGACAGGACCAGCTCGATCTACTGTCTCTATTATATTATGACAGGCCAGCTAGATCTACTGTCTCTATTATATTATGACAGACCAGCTAGATCTACTGTCTCTATTATATTATGACAGACCAGCTAGATATACTGTCTCTATTGTATTATGACAGACCAGCCAGATCTACTGTTTCTATTATATTTTGACAGACCAGCTAGATCTATCCTCTCTGTTGTATTATGACAGGACCAGCTAGATCTACTGTCTCTATTATATTATGACAGGCCAGCTAGATCTACTGTCTCTATTATATTATGACAGACCAGCTAGATTTACTGTCTCTATTATAATATGACAGACCAGCTAGATCTACTGTCCCTATTATAATATGACAGACCAGCTAGATCTACTGTCTCTATGTCTCAATTATATAATGACAGGCCAGCTAGATATACTGTCTCTATTGTATTATGACAGACCAGCTAGATCTACTGTCTCTATTATATTATGACAGACCATCTAGATCTACTGTCTCTATTATATTATGACAGACCAGCTAGATATACTGTCTCTATTGTATTATGACAGACCAGCCAGATCTACTGTCTCTATTATATTTTGACAGACCAGCTAGATCTATCCTCTCTGTTGTATTATGACAGGACCAGCTAGATCTACTGTCTCTATTATATTATGACAGGCCAGCTAGATCTACTGTCTCTATTATATTATGACAGACCAGCTAGATCTACTGTCTCTATTATATTATGACAGACCAGCTAGATATACTGTCTCTATTGTATTATGACAGACCAGCCAGATCTACTGTTTCTATTATATTTTGACAGACCAGCTAGATCTATCCTCTCTATTATATTATGACAGGACCAGCTAGATCTACTGTCTCTATTATATTATGACAGACCAGCTAGATCTACTGTCTCTATTATATTATGACATACCAGCTAGATCTACTGTATCTATTATATTATGACAGACCAGCTAGATCTACTGTCTCTATTATTATACGACAGACCAGCTACATCTACTGTCTCTATTATATTATGACAGACCAGCTAGATCTACTGTCTCTATTATATTATGACAGACCAGCTAGATCTATCCTCTCTATTATATTATGACAGACCAGCTAATCTACTGTCTCTATTATATTATGACAGGCCAGCTAGATCTACTGTCTCTATTATATTATGACAGACCAGCTAGATTTACTGTCTCTATTATAATATGACAGACCAGCTAGATCTACTGTCCCTATTATAATATGACAGACCAGCTAGATCTACTGTCTCTATGTCTCTATTATATAATGACAGGCCAGCTAGATATACTGTCTCTATTGTATTATGACAGACCAGCTAGATCTACTGTCTCTATTATATTATGACAGACCAGCTAGATCTACTGTCTCTATTATATTATGACAGACCAGCTAGATCTACTGTCTCTATTGTATTATGACAGACCAGCCAGATCTACTGTCTCTATTATATTTTGACAGACCAGCTAGATCTATCCTCTCTGTTGTATTATGACAGGACCAGCTCGATCTACTGTCTCTATTATATTATGACAGGCCAGCTAGATCTACTGTCTCTATTATATTATGACAGACCAGCTAGATCTACTGTCTCTATTATATTATGACAGACCAGCTAGATATACTGTCTCTATTGTATTATGACAGACCAGCCAGATCTACTGTTTCTATTATATTTTGACAGACCAGCTAGATCTATCCTCTCTGTTGTATTATGACAGGACCAGCTAGATCTACTGTCTCTATTATATTATGACAGGCCAGCTAGATCTACTGTCTCTATTATATTATGACAGACCAGCTAGATTTACTGTCTCTATTATAATATGACAGACCAGCTAGATCTACTGTCCCTATTATAATATGACAGACCAGCTAGATCTACTGTCTCTATGTCTCTATTATATAATGACAGGCCAGCTAGATATACTGTCTCTATTGTATTATGACAGACCAGCTAGATCTACTGTCTCTATTATATTATGACAGACCATCTAGATCTACTGTCTCTATTATATTATGACAGACCAGCTAGATATACTGTCTCTATTGTATTATGACAGACCAGCCAGATCTACTGTCTCTATTATATTTTGACAGACCAGCTAGATCTATCCTCTCTGTTGTATTATGACAGGACCAGCTAGATCTACTGTCTCTATTATATTATGACAGGCCAGCTAGATCTACTGTCTCTATTATATTATGACAGACCAGCTAGATCTACTGTCTCTATTATATTATGACAGACCAGCTAGATATACTGTCTCTATTGTATTATGACAGACCAGCCAGATCTACTGTTTCTATTATATTTTGACAGACCAGCTAGATCTATCCTCTCTATTATATTATGACAGGACCAGCTAGATCTACTGTCTCTATTATATTATGACAGACCAGCTAGATCTACTGTCTCTATTATATTATGACATACCAGCTAGATCTACTGTATCTATTATATTATGACAGACCAGCTAGATCTACTGTCTCTATTATTATACGACAGACCAGCTACATCTACTGTCTCTATTATATTATGACAGACCAGCTAGATCTACTGTCTCTATTATATTATGACAGACCAGCTAGATCTATCCTCTCTATTATATTATGACAGACCAGCTAATCTACTGTCTCTATTATATTATGAAAGACCAGCTAGATCTACTGTCTCTATTATATTATGACAGACCAGCTAGATATACTGTCTCTATTGTATTATGACAGACCAGCCAGATCTACTGTCTCTATTCTATTATGACAGACCAGCCAGATCTACTGTCTCTATTATATTTTGACAGACCAGCTAGATCTATCCTCTCTGTTGTATTATGACAGGACCAGCTAGATCTACTGTCTCCATTATATTATGACAGGCCAGCTAGATCTACTGTCTCTATTATATTATGACAGACCAGCTAGATCTACTGTCTGTATTATATCATGACAGACCAGCTAATCTACTGTCTCTATTATATTATGACAGACGAGCTAGATATACTGTCTCTATTATAATATGACAGACCAGCTAGATCTACTGTCCCTATTATAATATGACAGACCAGCTAGATCTACTGTCTCTATGTCTCTATTATATTATGACAGGCCAGGTAGAAATACTGTCTCTTCTGTATTATGACAGACCAGCTAGATCTACTCTCTCTATTATATTATGAAAGACCAGCTAGATCTACTGTCTCTATTATATTATGACAGACCAGCTAGATATACTGTCTCTATTATATTATGACAGACCAGCTAGATCTACTGTCTCTATTATATTATGACAGACCAGCTAGATATACTGTCTCTATTGTATTATGACAGACCAGCCAGATCTACTGTTTCTATTATATTATGACAGACCAGCTAGATCTATCCTCTCTATTATATTATGACAGGACCAGCTAGATCTACTGTCTCTATTATATTATGACAGACCAGCTAGATCTACTGTCTCTATTATATTATGACAGACCAGCTAGATCTACTGTCTCTAATATAATACGACAGACCAGCTACATCTACTGTCTCTATTATATTATGACAGACCAGCTAGATCTACTGTCTCTATTATATTATGACAGACCAGCTAGATCTACTGTCTCCATTATATTATGACATACAAGCTAGATATACTGTCTCTATTGTATTATGACAGACCAGCCAGATCTACTGTCTCTATTATATTTTGACAGACCAGCTAGATCTATCCTCTCTGTTGTATTATGACAGGACCAGCTAGATCTACTGTCTCTATTATATTATGACAGGCCAGCTAGATCTACTGTCTCTATTATATTATGACAGACCAGCTAGATCTACTGTCTCTATTATATTATGACAGACCAGCTAGATATACTGTCTCTATTGTATTATGACAGACCAGCCAGATCTACTGTTTCTATTATATTATGACAGACCAGCTAGATCTATCCTCTCTATTATATTATGACAGGACCAGCTAGATCTACTGTCTCTATTATATTATGACAGACCAGCTAGATCTACTGTCTCTATTATATTATGACAGACCAGCTAGATCTACTGTCTCTAATATAATACGACAGACCAAATACATCTACTCTCTCTATTATATTATGACAGACCAGCTAGATCTACTGTCTCTATTATATTATGACAGACCAGCTAGATCTACTGTCTCTATTATAATACGACAGACCAGCTACATCTAGAAGAACTGTCTCCATTATATTATGACATACAAGCTAGATATACTGTCTCTATTGTATTATGACAGACCAGCCAGATCTACTCTCTCTCTTTAATATTATGACAGACAAGCTAGATCTACTGTCTCTATTATATTATGACAGACCAGCTAGATATACTGTCTCTATTGTATTATGACAGACAAGCCAGATCTACTGTCTCTATTAAATTATGACAGACCAGCTAGATCTACTGTCTCTATTATATTATGACAGACCAGCTAGATATACTGTCTCTATTATAATATGACAGACCAGCTAGATCTACTGTCCCTATGTCTCTATTATAATATGACAGACAAGCTAGATCTACTGTCTCTATTATATTATGACAGACCAGCTAGATATACTGTCTCTATTGTATTATGACAAACCAGCCAGATCTACTGTCTCTATTACAATACGACAGACCAGCTAGATCTATCCTCTCTGTTGTATTATGACAGACCAGCTAGATCTACTGTCTCTATTATATTATGACAGACCAGCTAGATCTACTGTCTCTATTTTAATACGACAGACCAGCTAGATCTACTGTCCCTATTATAATATGACAGACCAGCTAGATCTACTGTCTCTATTATATTATGACAGGACCAGCTAGATCTACTGTCTCTATTATATTATGACAGACCAGCTAGATCTACTGTCTCTATTATATTATGACAGACCAGCTAGATCTACTGTCTCTAATATAATATGACAGACCAGCTACATCTACTGTCTCTATTATATTATGACAGACCAGCTAGATCTACTGTCTCTATTATATTATGACAGACCAGCTAGATCTATCCTATCTGTTGTATTATGACAGGACCAGCTAGATCTACTGTCTCTATTATATTATGACAGGCCAGCTAGATCTACTGTCTCTATTATATTATGACAGACCAGCTAGATCAACTGTCTCTATTATATTATGACAGACCAGCTAGATCTACTGTCTCTATTATATTATGACAGGACCAGCTAGATCTACTGTCTCTATTATATTATGACAGACCAGCTAGATCTACTGTCTCTATTATATTATGACAGACCAGCTAGATCTACTGTCTCTAATATAATACCACAGACCAGCTACATCTACTGTCCCTATTATAATATGACAGACCAGCTAGATCTACTGTCTCTATGTCTCTATTATATTATGACAGGCCAGCTAGATATACTGTCTCTTCTGTATTATGACAGACCAGCTAGATCTACTCTCTCTATTATATTATGAAAGACCAGCTAGATCTACTGTCTCTATTATATTATGACAGACCAGCTAGATATACTGTCTCTATTATATTATGACAGACCAGCTAGATCTACTGTCTCTATTATATTATGACAGACCAGCTAGATATACTGTCTCTATTGTATTATGACAGACCAGCCAGATCTACTGTTTCTATTATATTATGACAGACCAGCTAGATCTATCCTCTCTATTATATTATGACAGGACCAGCTAGATCTACTGTCTCTATTATATTATGACAGACCAGCTAGATCTACTGTCTCTATTATATTATGACAGACCAGCTAGATCTACTGTCTCTAATATAATACGACAGACCAGCTACATCTACTGTCTCCATTATATTATGACAGACCAGCTAGATCTACTGTCTCTATTATATTATGACAGACCAGCTAGATCTACTGTCTCCATTATATTATGACATACAAGCTAGATATACTGTCTCTATTGTATTATGACAGACCAGCCAGATCTACTGTCTCTATTATATTTTGACAGACCAGCTAGATCTATCCTCTCTGTTGTATTATGACAGGACCAGCTAGATCTACTGTCTCTATTATATTATGACAGGCCAGCTAGATCTACTGTCTCTATTATATTATGACAGACCAGCTAGGTCTACTGTCTCTATTATATTATGACAGACCAGCTAGATATACTGTCTCTATTGTATTATGACAGACCAGCCAGATCTACTGTTTCTATTATATTATGACAGACCAACTAGATCTATCCTCTCTATTATATTATGACAGGACCAGCTAGATCTACTGTCTCTATTATATTATGACAGACCAGCTAGATCTACTGTCTCTATTATATTATGACAGACCAGCTAGATCTACTGTCTCTAATATAATACCACAGACCAGCTACATCTACTGTCCCTATTATAATATGACAGACCAGCTAGATCTACTGTCTCTATGTCTCTATTATATTATGACAGGCCAGCTAGATATACTGTCTCTTCTGTATTATGACAGACCAGCTAGATCTACTCTCTCTATTATATTATGAAAGACCAGCTAGATCTACTGTCTCTATTATATTATGACAGACCAGCTAGATATACTGTCTCTATTATATTATGACAGACCAGCTAGATCTACTGTCTCTATTATATTATGACAGACCAGCTAGATATACTGTCTCTATTGTATTATGACAGACCAGCCAGATCTACTGTTTCTATTATATTATGACAGACCAGCTAGATCTATCCTCTCTATTATATTATGACAGGACCAGCTAGATCTACTGTCTCTATTATATTATGACAGACCAGCTAGATCTACTGTCTCTATTATATTATGACAGACCAGCTAGATCTACTGTCTCTAATATAATACGACAGACCAGCTACATCTACTATCTCTATTATATTATGACAGACCAGCTAGATCTACTGTCTCTATTATATTATGACAGACCAGCTAGATCTACTGTCTCCATTATATTATGACATACAAGCTAGATATACTGTCTCTATTGTATTATGACAGACCAGCCAGATCTACTGTCTCTATTATATTTTGACAGACCAGCTAGATCTATCCTCTCTGTTGTATTATGACAGGACCAGCTAGATCTACTGTCTCTATTATATTATGACAGACCAGCTAGATCTACTGTCTCTATTATATTATGACAGACCAGCTAGATCTACTGTCTCTATTATATTATGACAGACCAGCTAGATATACTGTTTCTATTGTATTATGACAGACCAGCCAGATCTACTGTTTCTATTATATTATGACAGACCAGCTAGATCTATCCTCTCTATTATATTATGACAGGACCAGCTAGATCTACTGTCTCTATTATATTATGACAGACCAGCTAGATCTACTGTCTCTATTATATTATGACAGACCAGCTAGATCTACTGTCTCTAATATAATACGACAGACCAAATACATCTACTCTCTCTATTATATTATGACAGACCAGCTAGAACTACTTTCTCTATTATATTATGACAGACCAGCTAGATCTATCCTATCTGTTGTATTATGACAGGACCAGCTAGATCTACTGTCTCTATTATATTATGACAGGCCAGCTAGATCTACTGTCTCTATTATATTATGACAGACCAGCTAGATCAACTGTCTCTATTATATTATGACAGACCAGCTAGATATACTGTCTCTATTATATTATGACAGACCAGCCAGATCTACTGTTTCTATTATATTATGACAGACCAGCTAGATCTATCCTCTCTATTATATTATGACAGGACCAGCTAGATCTACTGTTTCTATTATATTATGACAGACCAGCTAGATCTACTGTCTCTATTATATTATGACAGACCAGCTAGATCTACTGTCTCTATTATAATACGACAGACCAGCTACATCTAGAAGAATTGTCTCCATTATATTATGACATACAAGCTAGATATACTGTCTCTATTGTATTATGACAGACCAGCCAGATCTACTCTCTCTCTTTAATATTATGACAGACAAGCTAGATCTACTGTCTCTATTATATTATGACAGACCAGCTAGATATACTGTCTCTATTGTATTATGACAGACAAGCCAGATCTACTGTCTCTATTAAATTATGACAGACCAGCTAGATCTACTGTCTCTATTATATTATGACAGACCAGCTAGATATACTGTCTCTATTATAATATGACAGACCAGCTAGATCTACTGTCCCTATGTCTCTATTATATTATGACAGGCCAGCTAGATGTACTGTCTCTATTGTATTATGACAGACCAGCTAAATCTACTGTCTCTATTATATTATGAAAGACCAGCCATATCTACTGTTTCTATTATATTATGACAGGACCAGCTAGATCTACTGTCTCTATTATATTATAACAGACCAGCTAGATCTACTGTCTCTATTATATTATGACAGACCAGCTAGATCTACTGTCTCTATTATAATACGACAGACCAGCTACATCTACTGTCTCTATTGTATTATGACAGACCAGCCAGATCTACTCTCGCTCTTTAATATTATGACAGACAAGCTAGATCTACTGTCTCTATTATATTATGACAGACCAGCTAGATATACACACCCCACATAGCCTGGTTCCTCTCTAGGTTTCTTCCTAGGTTTTGGCCTTTCTAGGGAGTTTTTCCTAGCCACCGTGCTTCTACACCTGCATTGCTTGCTGTTTGGGGTTTTAGGCTGGGTTTCTGTACAGCACTTTGAGATATCAGCTGATGTACGAAGGGCTATATCAATACATTTGATTTGATTTGATTTGATATACTGTCTCTATTGTATTATGACAGACAAGCCAGATCTACTGTCTCTATTATATTATGACAGACCAGCTAGATCTACTGTCTCTCTTATATTATGACAGACCAGCTAGATATACTGTCTCTATTATAATATGACAGACCAGCTAGATCTACTGTCCCTATTATAATATGACAGACCAGCTAGATCTACTGTCTCTATGTCTCTATTATATAATGACAGGCCAGCTAGATATACTGTCTCTATTGTATTACGACAGACCAGCTACATCTACTGTCTCAATTATATTATGACAGACCAGCTAGATCTACTGTCTCCATTATATTATGACAGACAAGCCAGATATACTGTCTCTATTGTATTATGACAGACCAGCCAGATCTACTCTCGCTCTTTAATATTATGACAGACAAGCTAGATCTACTGTCTCTATTATATTATGACAGACCAGCTAGATATACTGTCTCTATTGTATTATGACAAACCAGCCAGATCTACTGTCTCTATTACAATACGACAGACCAGCTAGATCTATCCTCTCTGTTGTATTATGACAGACCAGCTAGATCTACTGTCTCTATTATATTATGACAGACCAGCTAGATCTACTGTCTCTATTTTAATACGACAGACCAGCTAGATCTACTGTCCCTATTATAATATGACAGACCAGCTAGATCTACTGTCTCTATTATATTATGACAGGACCAGCTAGATCTACTGTCTCTATTATATTATGACAGACCAGCTAGATCTACTGTCTCTATTATATATTGACAGACCAGCTAGATCTACTGTCTCTAATATAATACGACATACCAGCTACATCTACTGTCTCTATTATATTATGACAGACCAGCTAGATCTACTGTCTCTATTATATTATGACAGACCAGCTAGATCTATCCTATCTGTTGTATTATGACAGGACCAGCTAGATCTACTGTCTCTATTATATTATGACAGGCCAGCTAGATCTACTGTCTCTATTATATTATGACAGACCAGCTAGATCAACTGTCTCTATTATATTATGACAGACCAGCTAGATCTACTGTCTCTATTATATTATGACAGGACCAGCTAGATCTACTGTCTCTATTATATTATGACAGACCAGCTAGATCTACTGTCGCTATTATATTATGACAGACCAGCTAGATCTACTGTCTCTAATATAATACCACAGACCAGCTACATCTACTGTCTCTATTATATTATGACAGACCAGCTAGATCTACTGTCTCTATTATATTATGACAGACCAGCTAGATCTATCCTATCTGTTGTATTACGACAGGACCAGCTAGATCTACTGTCTCTATTATATTATGACAGGCCAGCTAGATCTACTGTCTCTATTATATTATGACAGACCAGCTAGATCAACTGTCTCTATTATATTATGACAGACCAGCTAGATATACTGTCTCTATTATATTATGACAGTCCAGCCAGATCTACTGTTTCTATTATATTATGAGAGACCAGCTAGATCTACTGTCTCTATTATAATACGACAGACCAGCTACATCTACTGTCTCCATTATATTATGACATACAAGCTAGATATACTGTCTCTATTGTATTATGACAGACCAGCCAGATCTACTCTCTCTCTTTAATATTATGACAGACAAGCTAGATCTACTGTCTCTATTATATTATGACAGACCAGCTAGATATACTGTCTCTATTGTATTATGACAGACAAGCCAGATCTACTGTCTCTATTAAATTATGACAGACCAGCTAGATGTACTGTCTCTATTGTATTATGACAGACCAGCTAGATCTACTGTCTCTATTATATTATGAAAGACCAGCTAGATCTACTGTCTCTATTATATTATGACAGACCAGCTAGATCTACTGTCTCTATTATATTATGACAGACCAGCTAGATATACTGTCTATATTATATTATGACAGACCAGCCATATCTACTGTTTCTATTATATTATGACAGACCAGCTAGATCTATCCTCTCTATTATATTATGACAGGACCAGCTAGATCTACTGTCTCTATTATATTATAACAGACCAGCTAGATCTACTGTCTCTATTATATTATGACAGACCAGCTAGATCTACTGTCTCTATTATAATACGACAGACCAGCTACATCTACAGTCTCAATTATATTATGACAGACCAGCTAGATCTACTGTCTCCATTATATTATGACAGACAAGCTAGATATACTGTCTCTATTGTATTATGACAGACCAGCCAGATCTACTCTCGCTCTTTAAATTTATGACAGACAAGCTAGATCTACTGTCTCTATTATATAATGACAGACCAGCTAGATATACAGTGTCTCCTGACCCCTCCTGTCTCAGCCTCCAGTATTTATGCTGCAGTAGTTTATGTGTCGGGGGGCTAGGGTCAGTTTGTTATATCTGGAGTACTTCTCCTGTCCTATTCGGTGTCCTGTGTGAATCTAAGTGTGCGTTCTCTAATTCTCTCCTTCTCTCTTTCTCTCTCTCGGAGGACCTGAGCCCTAGGACCATACCCCAGGACTACCTGACATGATGACTCCTTGCTGTCCCCAGTCCACCTGGCTGTGCTGCTGCTCCAGTTTCAACTGTTCTGCCTTATTATTATTCGACCATGCTGGTCATTTATGAACATTTGAACATCTTGGCCATGTTCTGTTATAATCTCCACCCGGCACAGCCAGAAGAGGACTGGCCATCCCACATATGCTCTCTCTAATTCTCTCTTTCTTTCTCTCTCTCGGAGGACCTGAGCCCTAGGACCATGCCCCAGGAATACCTGACATGAAGACTCCTTGTTGTCCCCAGTCCACCTGACTGTGCTGCTGCTCCAGTTTCAACTGTTCTGCCTTATTATTATTCGACCATGCTGGTAATTTATGAACATTTGAACATCTTGACCGTGTTTTGTTATAATCTCCACCCGGCACAGCCAGAAGAGGACTGGCCACCCCACATAGCCTGGTTCCTCTCTAGGTTTCTTCCTAGGGTTTGGCCTTTCTAGGGAGTTTTTCCTAGCCACCGTGCTTCTACACCTGCATTGCTTGCTGTTTGGGGTTTTAGGCTGGGTTTCTGTACAGCACTTTGAGATATCAGCTGATGTACGAAGGGCTATATCAATACATTTGATTTGATTTGATTTGATATACTGTCTCTATTGTATTATGACAGACAAGCCAGATCTACTGTCTCTATTATATTATCACAGACCAGCTAGATCTACTGTCTCTCTTATATTATGACAGACCAGCTAGATATACTGTCCCTATTATAATATGACAGACCAGCTAGATCTACTGTCTCTATGTCTCTATTATATTATGACAGGCCAGCTAGATATACTGTCTCTATTGTATTATGACAAACCAGCCAGATCTACTGTCTCTATTAAATTTTGACAGACCAGCTAGATCTATCCTCTCTGTTGTATTATGACAGACCAGCTAGATCTACTGTCTCTATTATATTATGACAGACCAGCTAGATCTACTGTCTCTATTATAATACGACAGACCAGCTAGATCTACTGTCCCTATTATAATATGACAGACCAGCTAGATCTACTGTCTCTATTATATTATGACAGGACCAGCTAGATCTACTGTCTCTATTATATTATGACAGACCAGCTAGATCTACTGTCACTATTATATTATGACAGACCAGCTAGATCTACTGTCTCTATTATATTCTGACAGACCAGCTTGATCTACTGTCTCTATTATATTATGACAGACCAGCTAGATCTACTGTCTCTATTATAATACGACAGACCAGCTACATCTACTGTCTCTATTATATTATGACAGACCAGCTAGATCTACTGTCTCTATTATATTATGAAAGACCAGCTAGATATACTGTCTCTATTATAATATGACAGACCAGCTAAATCTACTGTCCCTAATATAATATGACAGACCAGCTAGATCTACTGTCTCTATGTCTCTATTATATTATGACAGGCCAGCTAGATATACTGTCTCTATTGTATTATGACAAACCAGCCAGATCTACTGTCTCTATTAAATTTTGACAGACCAGCTAGATCTATCCTCTCTGTTGTATTATGACAGACCAGCTAGATCTACTGTCTCTATTATATTATGACAGAACAGCTAGATCTACTGTCTCTATTATAATACGACAGACCAGCTAGATCTACTGTCCCTATTATAATATGACAGACCAGCTAGATCTACTGTCTCTATTATATTATGACAGGACCAGCTAGATCTACTGTCTCTATTATATTATGACAGACCAGCTAGATCTACTGTCACTATTATATTATGACAGACCAGCTAGATCTACTGTCTCTATTATATTATGACAGACCAGCTTGATCTACTGTCTCTATTATATTATGACAGACCAGCTAGATCTACTGTCTCTATTATAATACGACAGACCAGCTACATCTACTGTCTCTATTATATTATGACAGACCAGCTAGATCTACTGTCTCTATTATATTATGACAGACCAGCTTGATCTACTGTCTCTATTATATTATGACAGACCAGCTAGATCTACTGTCTCTATTATAATACGACAGACCAGCTACATCTACTGTCTCTATTATATTATGACAGACCAGCTAGATCTACTGTCTCTATTATATTATGAAAGACCAGCTAGATATACTGTCTCTATTATAATATGACAGACCAGCTAAATCTACTGTCCCTATTATAATATGACAGACCAGCTAGATCTACTGTCTCTATGTCTCTATTATATTATGACAGGCCAGCTAGATATACTGTCTCTATTGTATTATGACAAACCAGCCAGATCCACTGTCTCTATTAAATTTTGACAGACCAGCTAGATCTATCCTCTCTGTTGTATTATGACAGACCAGCTAGATCTACTGTCTCTATTATATTATGACAGACCAGCTAGATCTACTGTCTCTATTATAATACGACAGACCAGCTAGATCTACTGTCCCTATTATAATATGACAGACCAGCTAGATCTACTGTCTCTATTATATTATGACAGGACCAGCTAGATCTACTGTCTCTATTATATTATGACAGACCAGCTAGATCTACTGTCACTATTATATTATGACAGACCAGCTAGATCTACTGTCTCTATTATATTATGACAGACCAGCTTGATCTACTGTCTCTATTATATTATGACAGACCAGCTAGATCTACTGTCTCTATTATAATACGACAGACCAGCTACATCTACTGTCTCTATTATATTATGACAGACCAGCTAGATCTACTGTCTCTATTATATTATGACAGACCAGCTAGATATACTGTCTCTATTATAATATGACAGACCAGCTAGATCTACTGTCCCTATTATAATATGACAGACCAGCTAGATCTACTGTCTCTATGTCTCTATTATATTATGACAGGCCAGCTAGATATACTGTCTCTATTGTATTATGACAAACCAGCCAGATCTACTGTCTCTATTAAATTTTGACAGACCAGCTAGATCTATCCTCTCTGTTGTATTATGACAGACCAGCTAGATCTACTGTCTCTATTATATTATGACAGACCAGCTAGATCTACTGTCTCTATTATAATACGACAGACCAGCTAGATCTACTGTCCCTATTATAATATGACAGACCAGCTAGATCTACTGTCTCTATTATATTATGACAGGACCAGCTAGATCTACTGTCTCTATTATATTATGACAGACCAGCTAGATCTACTGTCTCTATTATATTATGACAGACCAGCTAGATCTACTGTCTCTATTATATTATGACAGACCAGCTAGATCTACTGTCTCTATTATATTATGACAGACCAGCTAGATATACTGTCTCTATTATAATATGACAGACCAGCTAGATCTACTGTCTCTATTATAATATGACAGACCAGCTAGATCTACTGTCTCTATGTCTCTATTATATTATGACAGGCCAGCTAGATATACTATCTCTATTGTATTATGACAGACCAGCTAGATCTACTGTCTCTATTATATTATGAAAGACCAGCTAGATCTACTGTCTCTATTGTATTATGACAGACTAGCTAGATATACTGTCTCTATTGTATTATGACAGACCAGCCAGATCTACTGTCTCTATTATATTATGACATACCAGCTTGATCTATCCTCTCTGTTGTATTATGACAGGACCAGCTAGATCTACTGTCTCTATTATATTATGAAAGGCCAGCTAGATCTGCTGTCTCTATTATATTATGACAGACCAGCTAGATCTACTGTCTCTAGTATATTATGACAGACCAGCTAGATATACTGTCTCTATTGTATTATGACAGACCAGCCAGATCTACTGTTTCTATTATATTATGACAGACCAGCTAGATCTATCCTCTCTATTATATTATGACAGGACCAGCTAGATCTACTGTTTCTATTATATTATGACAGACCAGCTAGATATACTGTCTCTATTGTATTATGACAGACCAGCTAGATCTACTGTCTCTATTATATTATGACAGACCAGCTAGATCTACTGTCTCTATTATATTATGACAGACCAGCTAGATATACTGTCTCTATTGTATTATGACAAACCAGCCAGATATATTGTCTCTATTATATTTTGACAGACCAGCTAGATCTATCCTCTCTGTTGTATTATGACAGACCAGCCAGATCTACTGTTTCTATTATATTATGACAGACCAGCTAGATCTACTGTCTCTATTATATTATGACAGACCAGCTAGATCTACTGTCTCTATTATAATACGACAGACCAGCTAGATCTACTGTCCCTATTATAATATGACAGACCAGCTAGATCTACTGTCTCTATTACATTATGACAGACCAGCCAGATCTACTGTCTCTATTATATTATGACAGACCAGCTAGATCTACTGTTTCTATTATATTATGACAGACCAGCTAGATCTACTGTCTCTATTATATTATGACAGACCAGCTTGATCTACTGTCTCTATTATATTATGACAGACCAGCTAGATCTACTGTCTCTATTATAATACGACAGACCAGCTACATCTACTGTCTCTATTATATTATGAAAGAACCGCTAGATCTACTGTCTCTATTATATTTTGACAGACCAGCTAGATATACTGTCTCTATTATAATATGACAGACCAGCTAGATCTACTGTCTCTATTATAATATGACAGACCAGCTAGATCTACTGTCTCTATGTCTCTATTATATTATGACAGGCCAGCTAGATATACTGTCTCTATTGTATTATGACAGACCAGCTAGATCTACTGTCTCTATTATATTATGAAAGACCAGCTAGATCTACTGTCTCTATTATATTATGACAGACTAGCTAGATATACTGTCTCTATTGTATTATGACAGGCCAGCTAGATCTACTGTCTCTATTGTATTATGACAGACCAGCCAGATCTACTGTCTCTATTATATTATGACAGACCAGCTAGATCTACTGTCTCTATTATATTATGACATACCACCTAGATCTATTGTCTCTAATGTATTATGACAGAAAAGCTAGATCTACTGTCTCTATTACATTATGACAGACCAGCCAGATCTACTGTCTCTATTATATTATGACAGACCAGCTAGATCTACTGTCTATATTATATTATGACAGACCAGCTAGATCTATCCTCTCTATTATATTATGACAGGACCAGCTAGATCTACTGTTTCTATTATATTATGACAGACCAGCTAGATCTACTGTCTCAATTATATTATGACAGACCAGCTAGATCTACTGTCTCTATTATAATACGACAGACCAGCTACATCTACTGTCTCTATTATATTATGACAGACCAGCTAGATCTACTGTCTCCATTATATTATGACAGACAAACTAGATATACTGTCTCTATTGCATTATGACAGACCAGCTAGATCTACTCTCTCTCTTTAATATGATGACAGAAAGGCTAGATCTACTGTCTCTATTATATTATGACAGGCCAGCTAGATCTACTGTCTCTATTGTATTATGACAGACCAGCCAGATCTACTGTCTCTATTATATTATGACAGACCAGCTAGATCTACTGTCTCTATTATATTATGACATACCACCTAGATCTATTGTCTCTAATGTATTATGACAGAAAAGCTAGATCTACTGTCTCTATTACATTATGACAGACCAGCCAGATCTACTGTCTCTATTATATTATGACAGACCAGCTAGATCTACTGTCTCTATTATATTATGACAGACCAGCTAGATATACTGTCTCTATTATAATATGACAGACCAGCTAGATCTACTGTCTCTATTATATTATGACAGACCAGCTAGATATACTGTCTCTATTATAATATGACAGACCAGCTAGATCTACTGTCCCTATTATAAATGACAGACCCGCTAGATCTACTGCCTTTATGTCTCTATTATATTATGACAGGCCAGCTAGATATACTGTCTCTATTGTATTATGACAGACCAGCCAGATCTACTCTCTCTCTTTAATATTATGACAGACAAGCTAGATCTACTGTCTCTATTATATTATGACAGGCCAGCTAGATCTACTGTCTCTATTGTATTATGACAGACCAGCCAGATCTACTGTCTCTATTATATTATGACAGACCAGCTACATCTACTGTCTCTATTATATTATGACATACCACCTAGATCTATTGTCTCTAATGTATTATGACAGAAAAGCTAAATCTACTGTCTCTATAACATTATGACAGACCAGCCAGATCTACTGTCTCTATTATATTATGACAGACCAGCTAGATCTACTGTCTATATTATATTATGACAGACCAGCTAGATCTACTGTCTCTATTATATTATGACAGACCAGCTAGATATACTGTCTCTATTGTATAATGACAGACCAGCCAGATCTACTGTCTCTATTATATTATGACAGACCAGCTAGATCTACTGTCTCTATTATATTATGACAGACTAGCTATATCTACTGTCTCTATTATAATATGACAGACCAGCTAGATCTACTGTCCCTATTATATTATGACAGACCCGCTAGATCTACTGTCTTTATGTCTCTATTATATTATGACAGGCCAGCTAGATCTACTGTCTCTATTGTATTATGACAGACGAGCCAGATCTACTGTCTCTGTTATATTATGACAGACCAGCTAGATCTACTGTCTCTATTAAATTATGACAGACCAGCTATATCTACTGTCTCTATTATAATATGACAGGCCAGCTAGATCTACTGTCTCTATTATATTATGACAGACCAGCTAGATATACTGTCTCTATTGTATTATGACAGACGAGCCAGATCTACTGTCTCTGTTATATTATGACAGACCAGCTAGATCTACTGTCTCTATTATATTATGACAGACCAGCTATATCTACTGTCTCTATTATAATATGACAGGCCAGCTAGATATACTGTCTCTCTTTAATATTATGACAGACAAGCTAGATCATTCTGTCTCTATTATATTATGACAGACCAGCTAGATCTACTGTCTCTATTATATTATGACAGACCAGCTAGATTTACTGTCTCTATTGTATTATGACAGGCCAGCTAGATCTACTGTCTCTATTGTATTATGACAGACCAGCCAGATCTACTGTCTCTATTATATTATGACAGACCAGCTAGATCTACTGTCTCTATTATATTATGACATACCACCTAGATCTATTGTCTCTAATGTATTATGACAGAAAAGCTAGATCTACTGTCTCTATTACATTATGACAGACCAGCCAGATCTACTGTCTCTATTATATTATGACAGACCAGCTAGATCTACTGTCTATATTATATTATGACAGACCAGCTAGATCTATCCTCTCTATTATATTATGACAGGACCAGCTAGATCTACTGTTTCTATTATATTATGACAGACCAGCTAGATCTACTGTCTCAATTATATTATGACAGACCAGCTAGATCTACTGTCTCTATTATAATACGACAGACCAGCTACATCTACTGTCTCTATTATATTATGACAGACCAGCTAGATCTACTGTCTCCATTATATTATGACAGACAAACTAGATATACTGTCTCTATTGCATTATGACAGACCAGCTAGATCTACTCTCTCTCTTTAATATGATGACAGAAAGGCTAGATCTACTGTCTCTATTATATTATGACAGGCCAGCTAGATCTACTGTCTCTATTGTATTATGACAGACCAGCCAGATCTACTGTCTCTATTATATTATGACAGACCAGCTAGATCTACTGTCTCTATTATATTATGACATACCACCTAGATCTATTGTCTCTAATGTATTATGACAGAAAAGCTAGATCTACTGTCTCTATTACATTATGACAGACCAGCCAGATCTACTGTCTCTATTATATTATGACAGACCAGCTAGATCTACTGTCTATATTATATTATGACAGACCAGCTAGATCTACTGTCTCTGTTATATTATGACAGACCAGCTAGATATACTGTCTCTATTGTATAATGACAGACCAGCCAGATCTACTGTCTCTATTATATTATGACAGACCAGCTAGATCTACTGTCTCTATTATATTATGACAGACCAGCTAGATATACTGTCTCTATTATAATATGACAGACCAGCTAGATCTACTGTCCCTATTATAAATGACAGACCCGCTAGATCTACTGCCTTTATGTCTCTATTATATTATGACAGGCCAGCTAGATATACTGTCTCTATTGTATTATGACAGACCAGCCAGATCTACTCTCTCTCTTTAATATTATGACAGACAAGCTAGATCTACTGTCTCTATTATATTATGACAGGCCAGCTAGATCTACTGTCTCTATTGTATTATGACAGACCAGCCAGATCTACTGTCTCTATTATATTATGACAGACCAGCTAGATCTACTGTCTCTATTATATTATGACATACCACCTAGATCTATTGTCTCTAATGTATTATGACAGAAAAGCTAAATCTACTGTCTCTATAACATTATGACAGACCAGCCAGATCTACTGTCTCTATTATATTATGACAGACCAGCTAGATCTACTGTCTATATTATATTATGACAGACCAGCTAGATCTACTGTCTCTATTATATTATGACAGACCAGCTAGATATACTGTCTCTATTGTATTATGACAGACCAGCTAGATCTACTGTCTCTATTATATTATGACAGACCAGCTAGATCTACTGTCTCTATTATATTATGACAGACTAGCTATATCTACTGTCTCTATTATAATATGACAGACCAGCTAGATCTACTGTCCCTATTATATTATGACAGACCCGCTAGATTCTCTGTCTTTATGTCTCTATTATATTATGACAGGCCAGCTAGATCTACTGTCTCTATTGTATTATGACAGACGAGCCAGATCTACTGTCTCTGTTATATTATGACAGACCAGCTAGATCTACTGTCTCTATTATATTATGACAGACCAGCTATATCTACTGTCTCTATTATAATATGACAGGCCAGCTAGATCTACTGTCTCTATTATATTATGACAGACCAGCTAGATATACTGTCTCTATTGTATTATGACAGACGAGCCAGATCTACTGTCTCTGTTATATTATGACAGACCAGCTAGATCTACTGTCTCTATTATATTATGACAGACCAGCTATATCTACTGTCTCTATTACATTATGACAGACCAGCCAGATCTACTGTCTCTATTATATTATGACAGACCAGCTAGATCTACTGTCTCTATTATATTATGACAGACCAGCTAGATATACTGTCTCTATTGTATTATGAAAGACCAGCTAGATCTACTGTCTCTATTATATTATGACAGACCAGCTAGATCTACTGTCTCTATTATAATACGACAGACCAGCTAGATCTACTGTCCCTATTATAATATGACAGACCAGCTAGATCTACTGTCTCTATTATATTATGACAGGACCAGCTAGATCTACTGTCTCTATTATATTATGACAGACCAGCTAGATCTACTGTCACTATTATATTATGACAGACCAGCTAGATCTACTGTCCCTATTATAATATGACAGACCAGCTAGATCTACTGTCTCTATTACATTATGACAGACCAGCCAGATCTACTGTCTCTATTATATTATGACAGACCAGCTAGATCTACTGTCTCTATTATATTATGACAGACCACCTAGATCTACTGTCTCTATTATATTATGACAGACCAGCTAGATATACTGTCTCTAATGTATTATGACAGACCAGCCAGATCTACTGTTTCTATTATATTATGACAGACCAGCTAGATCTATCCTCTCTATTATATTATGACAGGACCAGCTAGATCTACTGTCTCTATTATATTATGACAGACCAGCTAGATCTAATGTCTCTATTATATTATGACAGATCAGCTACATCTACTGTCTCTATTATAATACGACAGACCAGCTACATTTACTGTCTCTATTATATTATGACAGACCAGCTAGATATACTGTCTCCATTATATTATGACAGACAAGCTAGATATACTGTCTCTATTGTATTATGACAGACCAGCCAGATCTACTCTCTCTCTTTAATATTATGACAGACAAGCTAGATCATTCTGTCTCTATTATATTATGACAGACCAGCTAGATCTACTGTCTCTAATGTATTATGACAGACCAGCTAGATCTACTGTCTCTATTATATTATGACAGACTAGCTAGATATACTGTCTCTATTGTATTATGACAGGCCAGCTAGATCTATCCTCTCTATTATATTATGACAGGACCAGCTAGATCTACTGTTTCTATTATATTATGACAGACCAGCTAGATCTACTGTCTCAATTATATTATGACAGACCAGCTAGATCTACTGTCTCTATTATAATACGACAGACCAGCTACATCTACTGTCTCTATTATATTATGACAGACCAGCTAGATCTACTGTCTCCATTATATTATGACAGACAAACTAGATATACTGTCTCTATTGCATTATGACAGACCAGCTAGATCTACTCTCTCTCTTTAATATGATGACAGAAAGGCTAGATCTACTGTCTCTATTATATTATGACAGGCCAGCTAGATCTACTGTCTCTATTGTATTATGACAGACCAGCCAGATCTACTGTCTCTATTATATTATGACAGACCAGCTAGATCTACTGTCTCTATTATATTATGACATACCACCTAGATCTATTGTCTCTAATGTATTATGACAGAAAAGCTAGATCTACTGTCTCTATTACATTATGACAGACCAGCCAGATCTACTGTCTCTATTATATTATGACAGACCAGCTAGATCTACTGTCTCTATTATATTATGACAGACCAGCTAGATATACTGTCTCTATTATAATATGACAGACCAGCTAGATCTACTGTCTCTATTATATTATGACAGACCAGCTAGATATACTGTCTCTATTATAATATGACAGACCAGCTAGATCTACTGTCCCTATTATAAATGACAGACCCGCTAGATCTACTGCCTTTATGTCTCTATTATATTATGACAGGCCAGCTAGATATACTGTCTCTATTGTATTATGACAGACCAGCCAGATCTACTCTCTCTCTTTAATATTATGACAGACAAGCTAGATCTACTGTCTCTATTATATTATGACAGGCCAGCTAGATCTACTGTCTCTATTGTATTATGACAGACCAGCCAGATCTACTGTCTCTATTATATTATGACAGACCAGCTAGATCTACTGTCTCTATTATATTATGACATACCACCTAGATCTATTGTCTCTAATGTATTATGACAGAAAAGCTAAATCTACTGTCTCTATAACATTATGACAGACCAGCCAGATCTACTGTCTCTATTATATTATGACAGACCAGCTAGATATACTGTCTATATTATATTATGACAGACCAGCTAGATCTACTGTCTCTATTATATTATGACAGACCAGCTAGATATACTGTCTCTATTGTATTATGACAGACCAGCTAGATCTACTGTCTCTATTATATTATGACAGACCAGCTAGATCTACTGTCTCTATTATATTATGACAGACTAGCTATATCTACTATCTCTATTATAATATGACAGACCAGCTAGATCTACTGTCCCTATTATATTATGACAGACCCGCTAGATCTACTGTCTTTATGTCTCTATTATATTATGACAGGCCAGCTAGATCTACTGTCTCTATTGTATTATGACAGACGAGCCAGATCTACTGTCTCTGTTATATTATTACAGACCAGCTAGATCTACTGTCTCTATTAAATTATGACAGACAAGCTATATCTACTGTCTCTATTATAATATGACAGGCCAGCTAGATCTACTGTCTCTATTATATTATGACAGACCAGCTAGATATACTGTCTCTAATGTATTATGACAGACGAGCCAGATCTACTGTCTCTGTTATATTATGACAGACCAGCTAGATCTACTGTCTCTATTATATTATGACAGACCAGCTATATCTACTGTCTCTATTATAATATGACAGGCCAGCTAGATATACTGTCTCTATTGTATTATGAAAGACCAGCTAGATCTACTGTCTCTATTATATTATGACAGACCAGCTAGATCTACTGTCTCTATTATAATACGACAGACCAGCTAGATCTACTGTCCCTATTATAATATGACAGACCAGCTAGATCTACTGTCTCTATTATATTATGACAGGACCAGCTAGATCTACTGTCTCTATTATATTATGACAGACCAGCTAGATCTACTGTCACTATTATATTATGACAGACCAGCTAGATCTACTGTCCCTATTATAATATGACAGACCAGCTAGATCTACTGTCTCTATTACATTATGACAGACCAGCCAGATCTACTGTCTCTATTATATTATGACAGACCAGCTAGATCTACTGTCTCTATTATATTATGACAGACCAGCTAGATCTACTGTCTCTATTATATTATGACAGACCAGCTAGATTAACTGTCTCTAAAGTATTATGACAGACCAGCCAGATCTACTGTTTCTATTATATTATGACAGACCAGCTAGATCTATCCTCTCTATTATATTATGACAGGACCAGCTAGATCTACTGTCTCTATTATATTATGACAGACCAGCTAGATCTACTGTCTCTATTATATTATGACATACCACCTAGATCTATTGTCTCTAATGTATTATGACAGAAAAGCTAAATCTACTGTCTCTATAACATTATGACAGACCAGCCAGATCTACTGTCTCTATTATATTATGACAGACCAGCTAGATCTACTGTCTATATTATATTATGACAGACCAGCTAGATCTACTGTCTCTATTATATTATGACAGACCAGCTAGATATACTGTCTCTATTGTATTATGACAGACCAGCTAGATCTACTGTCTCTATTATATTATGACAGACCAGCTAGATCTACTGTCTCTATTATATTATGACAGACTAGCTATATCTACTATCTCTATTATAATATGACAGACCAGCTAGATCTACTGTCCCTATTATATTATGACAGACCCGCTAGATCTACTGTCTTTATGTCTCTATTATATTATGACAGGCCAGCTAGATCTACTGTCTCTATTGTATTATGACAGACGAGCCAGATCTACTGTCTCTGTTATATTATTACAGACCAGCTAGATCTACTGTCTCTATTAAATTATGACAGACCAGCTATATCTACTGTCTCTATTATAATATGACAGGCCAGCTAGATCTACTGTCTCTATTATATTATGACAGACCAGCTAGATATACTGTCTCTAATGTATTATGACAGACGAGCCAGATCTACTGTCTCTGTTATATTATGACAGACCAGCTAGATCTACTGTCTCTATTATATTATGACAGACCAGCTATATCTACTGTCTCTATTATAATATGACAGGCCAGCTAGATATACTGTCTCTATTGTATTATGAAAGACCAGCTAGATCTACTGTCTCTATTATATTATGACAGACCAGCTAGATCTACTGTCTCTATTATAATACGACAGACCAGCTAGATCTACTGTCCCTATTATAATATGACAGACCAGCTAGATCTACTGTCTCTATTATATTATGACAGGACCAGCTAGATCTACTGTCTCTATTATATTATGACAGACCAGCTAGATCTACTGTCACTATTATATTATGACAGACCAGCTAGATCTACTGTCCCTATTATAATATGACAGACCAGCTAGATCTACTGTCTCTATTACATTATGACAGACCAGCCAGATCTACTGTCTCTATTATATTATGACAGACCAGCTAGATCTACTGTCTCTATTATATTATGACAGACCAGCTAGATCTACTGTCTCTATTATATTATGACAGACCAGCTAGATATACTGTCTCTAATGTATTATGACAGACCAGCCAGATCTACTGTTTCTATTATATTATGACAGACCAGCTAGATCTATCCTCTCTATTATATTATGACAGGACCAGCTAGATCTACTGTCTCTATTATATTATGACAGACCAGCTAGATCTAATGTCTCTATTATATTATGACAGATCAGCTACATCTACTGTCTCTATTATAATACGACAGACCAGCTACATTTACTGTCTCTATTATATTATGACAGACCAGCTAGATATACTGTCTCCATTATATTATGACAGACAAGCTAGATATACTGTCTCTATTGTATTATGACAGACCAGCCAGATCTACTCTCTCTCTTTAATATTATGACAGACAAGCTAGATCATTCTGTCTCTATTATATTATGACAGACCAGCTAGATATACTGTCTCTATTGTATTATGACAGACAAGCCAGATCTACTTTCTCTATTATATAATGACAGACCAGCTAGATCTACTGTTTCTATTATATTATGACAGACCAGCTATATCTACTGTCTCTATTATAATATGACAGACCAGCTAGATCTACTGTCCCTATTATAATATGACAGACCAGCTAGATCTACTGTTTCTATTATATGATGACAGGCCAGCTAGATATACTGTCTCTATTAAATTATGACAGACCAGCTAGATCTACTGTCTCTATTATATTATGACAGACCAGCTAGATCTACTGTCACTATTATATTATGACAGACCAGCTAGATCTACTGTCCCTATTATAATATGACAGACCAGCTAGATCTACTGTCTCTATTACATTATGACAGACCAGCCAGATCTACTGTCTCTATTATATTATGACAGACCAGCTAGATCTACTGTCTCTATTATATTATGACAGACCAGCTAGATCTACTGTCTCTATTATATTATGACAGACCAGCTAGATATACTGTCTCTAATGTATTATGACAGACCAGCCAGATCTACTGTTTCTATTATATTATGACAGACCAGCTAGATCTATCCTCTCTATTATATTATGACAGGACCAGCTAGATCTACTGTCTCTATTATATTATGACAGACCAGCTAGATCTAATGTCTCTATTATATTATGACAGATCAGCTACATCTACTGTCTCTATTATAATACGACAGACCAGCTACATTTACTGTCTCTATTATATTATGACAGACCAGCTAGATATACTGTCTCCATTATATTATGACAGACAAGCTAGATATACTGTCTCTATTGTATTATGACAGACCAGCCAGATCTACTCTCTCTCTTTAATATTATGACAGACAAGCTAGATCATTCTGTCTCTATTATATTATGACAGACCAGCTAGATATACTGTCTCTATTGTATTATGACAGACAAGCCAGATCTACTCTCTCTATTATATTATGACAGACCAGCTAGATCTACTGTTTCTATTATATTATGACAGACCAGCTATATCTACTGTCTCTATTATAATATGACAGACCAGCTAGATCTACTGTCCCTATTATAATATGACAGACCAGCTAGATCTACTGTTTCTATTATATGATGACAGGCCAGCTAGATATACTGTCTCTATTAAATTATGACAGACCAGCTAGATCTACTGTCTCTATTATATTATGACAGACCAGCTAGATCTACTGTCTCTATTATATTATGACAGACTAGCTAGATATACTGTCTCTATTGTATTATGACAGACCAGCCAGATGTTCTGTCTCTATTATATTATGACAGACCAGCTAGATCTATCCTCTCTATTAAATTATGACAGGACCAGCTAGATCTACTGTCTCTATTATATTATGACAGACCAGCTAGATCTACTCTTTCTCTATTGTATTATGACAGACCAGCCATATCTACTGTCTCTATTATATTATGACAGACCAGCTAGATCTATCCTCTCTATTATATTATGACAGACCAGCTAGATCTACTGTCTCTATTATATTATGATAGACCAGCTAGATCCACTGTCTCTATTATAATATGACAGACCATCTAGATCTACTGTCTCTATTATATTATGACAGACCAGCTAGATCTACTGTCTCTATTATAATATGACAGACCAGCTAGATCTACTGTCTCTATTATATTATGACAGCTATATCTACTGTCTCTATTATATTATGACAGACCAGCTAGATCTATTGTCTCTACTCTATTATGACAGACCAGCTAGATATACTGTCTCTATTATAATATGACAGACCAGCTATATCTACTGTCTCTATTATATCATGACAGACCAGCTAGATCTACTGTCTCCAATTATATTATGACAGATCAGCTAGATATACTGTCTCTATTGTATTATGACAGACCAGCCAGATCTACTCTCTCTCTCTCTTATATTATGACAGACAAGCTAGATCTACTGGCCCTCATATCTCTCAAGGTCAACATTGGCTAGCCATATTCTGGCCCTCATATCTCTCAAGGTCAGCATTGGCTAGCCATATTCTGGCCCTCATATCTCTCAAGGTCAGCATTGGTTAGCCATTTTCTGGCCCGCAGGTCTTTCAAGGTCAGCATTGGTTAGTCGTGTTCTGGCCCTGTCGTCTCCCAAGGTCAGTATTGGGAGAACCCACCACCCATTCCACAATTTAACCCCACCACCCATTCCACTCTTTAACCCCACCACCCATTCCACTATTTAACCCCACCACTCATTCCACCATTTAACCCCACCACGCATTCCACTATATAACCCCACCACCCATTCCACTATTTAACCCTACCACCCATTCCACTATTTAACCCCACCACCCATTCCACTATATAACCCCACCACCCATTCCACTATTTAACCCCACCACCCATTCCACTATATAACCCCACCACCCATTCCACTATTTAACCCCACCACCCATTCCACTATATAACCCTACCACCCATTATAACCCTACCACCCATTCCACTATTTAAGCCATTCCACTATTTAACCCTACCACCCATTCCACTATATAACCCTACCACCATTCCACTATTTAACCCTACCACCCATTCCGATATATAACCCTACCACTCATTCCATTATTTAACCAGACCACCCATTCCACTATTTAACCCCACCACCCATTCCACTATTTAACCCTACCACCCATTCCACTATTTAAGCCATTCCACTATTTAACCCTACCACCCATTCCACTATTTAAGCCATTCCACTATTTAACCCTACCACCCATTCCACTATTTTCCCCTACCACCCATTCCACTACATAACCCAACCACCCATTCCACTATTTAACCCCTTCACCCATTCCACTATATAACCCTACCACCCATTCATTCCACTATTTAACCCCACCACCCATTCCACTATATAACCCCACCACCCATTCCATTATGTAACCCTTCCACCTATTCCACTATATAACCCTACCACCCATTCCATTATACAACCCCCACCACCCATTCCATTATATAACCCTACCACCCATTCCACTATATAACCCCACCACCCATTCCATTAGATAACCCTACCACCCATTCCACTATATAACCCTACCATCCATTCCACTATATAACCCTACCACCCATTCCACTATTTAACCCCACCACCCATTCCACGATTTAAGCCTACCACCCATTCCACTATTTAAGCCATTCCACTATATAACCCTACCAACCATTCCACTGTTTAACCCTACCACCCATTCCATTATATAACCCTACCACCCATTCCACTAAAACCCACCACCCATTCCAATATTTAAGCCATTCCACTATATAACCCAACCACCCATTCCACTATACAACCCTACCACCCATTCCACTATATACCCCTACCACCCATTCCACTATATAACCCTACCACCCATTCCACAAAAAACACCACCCACTCCACTATTTAAGCCATTCCACTATATAACCCTACCACCCATTCCTCTATATAACCCACGGCCCATTCCACTATTTAACCCTACCACCCATTCCACTATATAATCCTGCCACCTATGAGCCCACTAAAACCCTCTTCGGTGATGTCATTTACAAAATAGCCTCCAACACTCTACTCAGCAAATTGGATGCAGTCTATCACAATGCCATCCGTTTTGTCACCAAAGCCCCATACACTACCCACCACCGTGACCTGTATGCTCTCGTTGGCTGGCCCTCGCTACATATTCATCGCCAAACCCACTGGCTCCAGGTCATCTATAAGTCTTTGCTAGTTAAAGCCTCGCCTTATCTCAGCTCACTGGTCACCATAGCAACACCCACCCATAGCACACGCTCCAGCAGGTATATGTCACTGGTCATCCCCAAACCCAACACCTCCTTTGGCCGCCTTTCCTTCCAGTTCTCTGCTGCCAACGACTTGAACAAATTGCAAATATCACTGAAGCTGCAGACTTATATCTCCCTCTCTAACTTTAAGCATCAGCTGTCAGAGCAGTTTACCGATCACTGCAGCTGTACACAGCCACTCTGTAAATAGCCCACCCAACTATCTCATCCCCATATTGTTATTTTTTTTTTTTTAAATGCTCTTTTGCACCCCAGTATCTCCACTTGCACATTCATCATTTGCACATCTATTGCTCCAGTGTTAATTCTAAATTGTAATAATTTTGCCACAATGGCCTATTTATTGCCTTACCTACCTAATCGTGCCTAATTTGCACACACTGTATATAGATTTTTTCTATTGTGTTATTGACCGTACTTTTGTTTACTCCATGTGTAACTCTGTGTTGTTTGTGTCACACTGCTTTGCTCTATCTTGGCCAGGTCACAGTTGTAAATGAGAACTTGTTCTCAACTGGCCTACCTGGTTAAATAAAGGTGAATTCCAAGAAAATTAAATAAAAAACCTCCACCCATTCCACTATTTCACCCTATCTAATTCGACTCCAGACCGACGGTCTGAGAGGACATATCACTCCCACTCAACACCCCCTGCAGCTCTTCTGCAGTAAATCTGCACAATCCCAAGGACTTCTCTGCTGCTGCCAATCCAACCTCTATTTTCTGTGACTTCTCATCCATTTCTACAGTACAATTGACAACCATGGCTATGAATGCTAAAAAGCCCAGTTTACTGAAGCACATATTCTTCCCATCACTGTCTCTTTGATATCTGCCTACTCACAGGAATCCTCTCAGGATCCCTCACCCTGTACCCATCTTCCTCTACCACTCTCTTCACTGCTACGGCACACAACACTTTCTGTACTACTCTAACCCTGCCAACCTCAGCCTGCCTCTATCTCACCCAACATTCCAGTCTCATGGGCACACCCACAGCTAACAAACACAACTTTCTCCACCGATACTACACATTCCTTCGTCTCTTGCCCTCCTGCACACTTCTCACATCTAGTACTCTCCCTCTTACACACTGCAGCAACATGCCCATAATCTTGACACCTAAAACATCGTAATATTTTTGGAACATAAACTCTCCCGGGATAACTGACACTTCCTACCTTGATCTTATCTAGTAACGACGCATCAAAACTCAGCATGACAGATAATGTCTTCTCCGTTCCCCTACCGGATCTACCTCTCATCAAGAGGTGGGCGTCACAGACGCTGGGGAATCTTCCATTTCAACTGCTCCTCCTCAACACCTAATGCCACCCCCATTATCACTCCTTTCAACGGCGCCCTGCTCCGGAGAGCAAAGCACGTCACAATTCTTGCCCCTAATCTCGTAATCCAGAGCTCCCTCTTGCCGGTGGAAACACAATAAATCATTGTGAGTCTACTCCAAGTTACCTTCACCAACTCAACAGTCTCCAACCTCTCCTACACCCAACCTGACACCACATATAGATCAACCAAACAGCAAGGATCCATTCTGTCTACAAATCTCACGCCAAAGTCATCCTCATCATCTTTGTGACGAAGCCTGAACTCGGCGATCCTCCCCTTAGGTACTTCATCCTCACTCTCATCCTGTCCCACCTGCCACCACGTTTAATTCATCCTCACTCTCATCCTGTCCCACCTGCCACCACGTTTACTTCATCCTCACTCTCATCCCACCTGCCACCACGTTTAATTCCTCCTCACTCTCATCCTGTCCCACCTGCCACCATGTTTAATTCATCCTCACTCTCATCCTGTCCCACCTGCCACCACGTTTAATTCCTCCTCACTCTCATCCTGTCCCACCTGCCACCACGTTTAATTCATCCTGTCCCACCTGCCACCACATTTAATTCATCCTCACTCTCATCCTGTCCCACCTGCCACCACGTTTAATTCATCCTCACTCTCGTCCTGTCCCATTTCCTCCTCAAGCTCTTCCAAAGGTTCTGTGCGGTCCTCCATACCATATTCACTCAAAACATTTTCCATGACGCTCCTTTTTTATCTTGTCCATCGTCCCATCCTTCATCAGATCTTCCAGAAGGCCTGTGTAATCACCCATCACCCATCCATGTTTATTCATACGTTGAGGTTTTCCATCTGTCTTTCATCCAGAGATAGTAGATGGTAAATCCTGTTCAGGTGTAATAAGTTGTTTTATAAAGATACATTATATGTTTTGACTTTTGCCTTTCTGGATTACTGACCTCTGCCTGCCCTTGACCTGACCTCTGCCTGCCCCTTGACCTGTCCTCTGCCTGCCCCTGGCCTGACCTCTGTTCGAATAATAAACTTTGTTATTTCAACATCTGGGTCTTAACTTAAACTTGATCAAAGATACTCCTGTGGTGTTTAGGGCCAGGGCTGAAGGTCTCTCCTCCCTGCCCATGGCCCTGGGAGCAGCCACTGATTAGGGGGACAGCAGCTGCCATTAGAGCATGGGGCTTATAGGAGACATGGGCACGCACACACACTCACTTACACACACACACACACACACACACACACACACACACTCACTCACTCACTCACTCACTCACTCACTCACTCACTCACTCACTCACTCACTCACTCCCTCACTCCCTCACTCACTGTTGGCTGGCACCACAGTACAGCTGCTTCAGTCAGGGATGAAGGGCAAAGAGTGTTGGCATGGCGAGAGAGATGTGGTTGTATGGGAGGGAGTTTAGCCCCTCTGTGGTTCTTCCTGCAATCCCACCTTGGTTTCTCCCTCAGCCAGTGATAGATCTAGGGATCTAAAGGATCCTAAAACAGGGAGGACAGGAGCAGCTTTCAGTGTTCCTGAGTTTTGAGGTGACAGTGACGAAAACAGCAATGGATAATTTATCTGTTTACACAATGGAGTTGTTGGCCATACTATTGGCTGCAGAGTGTGGAGGAGGAGGTGAGGCCAGACAGGGTAATCATCTGCTCTGATTCCTGTGCAGCACTAAAAACCCATCCTCCAACCCCCATGTTATCTGCAGCACTGATGAGCTTAAATGCATTTGTGTCTCAGAGCAGACAGGATGTATTGTATGAGGTTTTGCAGTGCTTGTACAGGGTGAAACAGGGGGTATTTGTGATGTTCCTCTGGGTACCAACTCATATGCATATACTGTATTCTATACTATTCTACTGTATCCTAGTCTATGCTGTTGTAACGGATGTGAAACGGCTAGCTAGTTAGCGGTGGTGCGCGCTAAATAGCGTTTCAATCGGTGACGTCACTTGCTCTGAGACCTTGAAGTAGTGGTTCCCCTTGCTCTGCAAGGGCCGCGGCTTTTGTGGAGCGATGGGTAACGATGCTTCCTGGGTGACTGTTGTTGATGTGTGCAGGGAGGGTCCCTGGTTCGCGCCCAGGTATGGGCGAGGGGACGGTCTAAAGTTATGCTGTTACACTGTTATGACATTGCTATGTCCATATATTCATATATTCTTAATTCCATTCCTTTACTTAGAGTTGTGTGTATTGGGTGTATGTTGTGATTTTTTTTTTTTTAGATATTACTTGTTAGATATTGCTGCACTGTCAGAACTAGAAGCACACACATTTCACTACACCCGCAATAACATCTGCTAACCATGTGTTTGTGACCAATAACATTTGATTTGAGTAGAGGGGAATGAGGAGGTGGATGGTATCACCAAGCAGACTCTTAAACATCCTAATGTTGACATGAAATTGTCAATCAGTAAAGCAGACGCCAAGGGGTTAATAAGAACAATGGTTAAAAATAAGTGGCAAGAGATGTGGAACAGGGAGAGAAAGGGACGACACCTGTAGAAGATCCAGGAAAAAGTGGGGGCAGGGTGGTCCTCAAGCCGAGAGAGAAGGGCGGAAAGGGTCGTCACAAGGCTGAGACTGGGACACACAAGGCTGAGACTGGGACACACAAGGCTGAGACTGGGACATACAAGGCTGAGACTGGGACATACAAGGCTGAGACTGGGACACACAAGGCTGAGACTGGGACATACAAGGCTGAGACTGGGACACACAAGGCTGAGACTGGTACATACAAGGCTGAGACTGGGACACACAAGGCTGAGACTGGGACATACAAGGCTGAGACTGGGACACACAAGGCTGAGACTGGGACATACAAGGCTGAGACTGGGACACACAAGGCTGAGACTGGGACATACAAGGCTGAGACTGGGACACACAAGGCTGAGACTGGGACACACAAGGGTGAGACTGGAACACACAAGGCTGAGACTGGGACACACAAGGCTGAGACTGGGACACACAAGGCTGAGACTGGGACATACAAGGCTGAGACTGGGACACACAAGGCTGAGCCTGGGACATACAAAGCTGAGACTGGGACATACAAGGCTGAGACTGGGACACACAAGACTGAGACTGGGACATACAAGGCTGAGACTGGGACACACAAGGCTGAGACTGGGACATACAAGGCTGAGACTGGGGCACACAAGGCTGAGACTGGGGCACACAAGGCTGAGACTGGGATATACAAGGCTGAGACTGGGACACACAAGGCTGAGACTGGGACATACAAGGCTGAGACTGGGACACACAAAAGAGTACATTGAAATTGGTGGGGAACCATCCGACTGGGAGGTGTGATCATTGTCAGGAGGAGATGGAGACAGTGGAACACGTTCTATTTCAGTGCCAGAAATATGTGAGAGAAAAGGGAGCGATTGTTATTAGATTTGAGGAGTAATGGGGTCGAAGAGCCAGGATTAAGTGGGGAAATCTTCAGGGGTTGTTGTATTTCATTATGTATTTCGTTTCCTTTGGGGACACGGAATTATTGGGTAGGATTTTTTTCACTGTCTCTGGTCCACACTCCAGTCCAATTGGTGGAGGTAATGCACTTTAAACTTGGTTGCAAACTGCCAGATGAAATCCACAGAAGAAGAAGAAGAAGAAGAAGAAGAAGAAGAAAATAAACATATTTGGGTCTTTGTTTCAATGAAAACATATTCATTCATCTTTAGGACTTCAGTCGTCCCTTAGGGTCAATTGTTTTATAATGGGAACCAAATATGTTGAGAAGTACTTGCTGCACGTAGGACATATTTTTGTTGCAACACACAGCCATCATGGAGGCGGAACGAATTTTACAATATCTGACCGAAGTTGAAGAGGCTGCAGAGGATGTTCTTGCAAACAAACAACAGGTAATGCTTAGTAATTCAAAAATACTTTGTACGAACACGGTTACTGTCCATGATGCTAGCTCTCAGGCTAGTTAAATCGGTTGTAATTTGACCAAACATTGGCTGGGAAGCTAGCGAGCCATTTGACAACCCTAAAAACACGCCACTTCGATACAAGGGACTTTCACCCCCCTAATTCTCCTAACGTACTACGAAAAAGTCGTAGCTGTATCGAATGGCGTATTTTGGGGGGAATCACCGGGACATGGTTAGTCGAACTAGAGTGGGCTTTATGGAGCTCTCCACTATCGGCTCGGCTTGATAACCACAGCCGGTTATACACTCGTTTTTTCCCCAGCGACCATTTTGTACCATAGAGAATGATAGAGGCCTCTAGTGGCCATAAAGCCGTATTAGCATGGACAGGGCCATTGAGGTTTTCCACCATTTTAATGTAGTTAACTAGGGGAGAAGGGGGTAGCTGCAGGTCAATATGGCGACTTTTTAGTATGGGGGAGTTCAAGGTTGCCAGGTGTAGCAAGAATTTTAAGCACAATGACCACCCACAACTATTTATTTAACCTTTATTTAAACTAGGCAAGTCAGAACAAATTCTTATTTACAATGGAGGCCAAGCCCTAACCCGGGTGAATTGTGCGCTGCCCTATGGAACTCCCAATCATGGCCGGTTGTGATACAGCCTGGATTCGAAGCAGGGTCTGTAGTGACGCCTCTAGCACTGAGATGCAGTGCCTTAGACCGCAGGAGCCTCTCAGGAGTTGCCACATTTTATCCAATAAACCCATTTTCCATAATGTTATGGAGCGAATTAATTTGTAAAGATGTAGGCTAAATAAGCAAAATACGCTTTCCATCAAAATAATTTTATTGCTTAAGAATATGTCTCAAGAGAAAAGATCATTTGCCCTTTTTAAACTCACCAAATCATTTTCCATCAATAGATGACGATTTAACTTGTTTGACTGTTATGATTAAGCTATAAGGCCCAGGGAGATGTGGTAGGCTATATGGCCAATATACCACGGCTAAGTGCTGTTCTTAGGCCATGTCCCACAAACCCCTGGGGTGCCTGATTGCTATGATAAACTGGTTACCAACAGTAAACAAAATTTTTTTTTGTCAATTCTCAGGCTGACTCTTTTCTCTGTATATATATCAACGATGTCGCTCTTGTTGCAGGTGATTCTCTCGTTCACCTCTACGCAGACGACACCATTCTGTATACGTCTGGCCCTTCTTTGGAGACTGTGTTAACTAACCTCCAGACGAGCTTCAATGCCATACAACACTCCTTCTGTGGCCTCCGACTTGTTTTACGCTAGTAAAACCAAATGCATGCTTTTCAGTCGTTCGCTGCCTGCACCTGCCCACCCACCCAGCATCACTACTCTGGACTGTTCTGACTTAGAATATGTGGACAACTACAAATATCTAGGTGTCTGGTTACTGTAAACTCTCCTTCCAGACTCATATTAAACATCTCCAATCCAAAATTAAATCTAGAATCGGCTTCCTATTTCGCAACAAAGCCTCCTTCACTCACGCCGCCAAACATACCCTCGTTAAACTGACTATCCTACCGATCCTCGACTTCTGCGATGTCATTTACAAAATAGCTTCCAAATCTCTACTCAGCAAACTGGATGCAGTCTATCACAGTGCCATCCGTTTTGTCACTAAAGCCCCTTATACCACCCACCACTGCGACCTGTATGCTCTAGTCGGCTGGCCCTTGCTACATATTCGTCGCCAGACCCACTGGCTCCGATCATCCCCAAAGCCAACACCTCCTTTGGCTGCCTTTCTTTCCAGTTCTCTGCTGGCAATGACTGGAACAAATTGCAAGAATCGCTGAAGCTGGAGACTTTTATTTCCCTCACTAACTTTAAACATCAGCTATCTGAGCAGCTAACTGATCGCTGCAGCTGTACATAGCCCATCTGTAAATAGACCACCCAATCTACATACCTCATCCCCATATTGTTTTTATTTACTTTTCTGCTCTTTTGCACACCTGTATCTCTACTTGCACATCACCATCTGCACATCTTTCACAGCAGTGTTAATTTGCCTAATTGTAATTACTTTGCTACTATGGCCCATTTATTGCCTTACCACCTCACTCCATTTGCACACACTTTAAATATACTTTTTTTTCTATTGTGTTATTGACTGTACGCTTGTTTATTCCATGTGTAACTCTGTGTTTGTGTCACACTGCTTTGCTTTATCTTGGCCAGGTCGCAGTTGTAAATGAGAACTTGTTCTCAACTGGCCTACCTGGTTAAATAAAGGTGAAAAATATATCAAAAATACCTGTGGTACACGGTCTGATATACCAGAGCTTTCAACCAATCAGTATTCAGGGCTCAAACCACTCCGTTTATAATTGTAAATAAATCCTGTTTGTGTATGTAGGCCTGCTTCAAAATATGTACAAACAGAGTACTCATTCGAGAAGTGCCCTCCGTTCTCCGTTTCGCATACTTTGATACTCTGACCCTCCCGTGCACCAGTTTGCGAGCACAGAGCACGGTAGAAATGTCCGTTTCATTGTTTTTTTCCCCCCATAACAGGACGAGGGAGTTGAGTTCCATTTCTAATTTCCTCTGGCGCATTCCGTCAGACCCTAGAACAGAGTCAAAAACCCTACGCTTGATACGGTTTTTCCCATAAGAAAAGTTGACATTAGAATATCGTTTTTCTTTAAACCACCTCCCTGAGAGAATTTATCTAAAGCACTGTAGTGCGCCTTAAAATCATTTTGTTTTGTCGCCGTTATCAGTTCTAGCGCATTCATATGTTTTTGGGGATTGGAAATGAGTGTCTCCATAATACCCATATATAAATAGCCTGCCTACAACTGGTAAAAACGGGTCAGACGTGCGTGCTGATCTGTCTCTGTGAATCGGCTTCCTGCTGCAGCGCTTTCTCAACACTCCGCACACACTCAGCCCTGCGCCCTCCCTCCCTCCCTCCAGTAATAGTCTGCTAACTGCCGGATAGTCAGCAACAGGTCACGGTAAAATATATATTTTAAGAAAAATGCATGGCAGCGCGTTGCAATTTTGTATGCCAACAATCTGCAACCAATATATTTTCACCCGCAACATCGTTTTCAAAGTAGCCACATTTCTCTGGAAAACCACGGAAATGGCAACCAAAGAAAAGTAGTGGGTGTGGACGGAGTGGGTTTGGAGAACGTGCTCTGTTATAGTTTAGATGGTTTTGATTGAGTTGTTTTTTTTGTCTGCGGTGTCTTACCACGCAACTACCAGTGGTGGAAAAAGTGCACAATTATCATACCATTAAAGATACCTTAATAGAAAATGACTCAAGTGAAAGTCACCCAGTAAAATACTACTAGAGTGAAAGTCGAAAAGTATTTGGTTTTAAATATCAAAAGTAAATGTAGTTCCTAAAATATACCTAAGTCTCAAAAGTTAAAAGTACAAATCATTAAAAAAAAATCATTATATTAAGCAATGCAGATGGTACAATTGTATTTTTATTTATTTACAGATAGCCAGGGTCACACTCCAACACAGACATAATGTAAAAACAAAGTGTTTGTGTTTAGTGAGTCTGCCAGATCGTGGGGATGACCAGGGATGTTCTCTTGATAAGTGTGCGAATTGGACAATTTTCCTGTCCTGCTAAGCATTCAAAATGCAATGAGTAATTTTGGGTGTCAGGGGAAAATGTTTGGAGTAAAAGGTACATCATTTTATTTAGGAATGTTTTTTTATTTTTTTTTATTTCACCTTTATTTAACCAGGTAGGCTAGTAGAGAACACCTTTTATTTAACCAGGTAGGCTAGTTGAGAACACCTTTATTTAACCAGGTAGGCTAGTTGAGAACACCTTTATTTAACCAGGTAGGCTAGTTGAGAACACCTTTATTTAACCAGGTAGGCTAGTAGAGAACACCTTTATTTAACCAGGTAGGCTAGTTGAGAACAAGTTCTCATTTGCAACTGCGACCTGGCCAAGATAAAGCAAAGCAATTCGACACAATACAACAACACAGAGTTACACATGGAATAAACAAAACATACAGCCAATAATACAGTAGAAAAGTCTACAGTAGAAACAAAGTCTATATACAGTGAGTGCAAATAAGGTCAAATAAGGGAGTATACTAAAGTAGAGGTAAAAGTTGTCAAAAAACATAAATAGAAAAGTACAGATACCCCCAAAAACTACTTAGGTAAAAATACTTTAGAGTACTACTTAAGTACTTCACACCACTGGCAACTACCACACATCCAAACGAGAGTTTGGACTTCTGTTTTGAAGCCAGTGGATGAGTCTTATTTCACTGTTCATTTTACACAAATAATTGTAAATATTCAGTTCTAAAACCTAAAGATTAGTTTAATTTTATTAAAAGTACTGATGGTGGGTGAACCGTTGCTTCATGAGTTGTATGCTATCTTGGCCAGGGCGCTCTTGAAAAAGAGATTTTTAATCTCAATGAGCCCTTCCTGGTTAAATAAAATAAAACATGCATGTTCTTACTGCGGCTGTAACCCTGATACTAGGTAGTTACTTCCTGTTACTGGACAGCCGTGCTTGTCAAGCGGGAGCGAAAGGCACTGTGTCTCGGTGTTGTTGCAGTACAGCCCTCCACGTTGAGAAGTAGACTGACTGTATGTGTCAAGGTGACATCTCGATGGTTATCAATATTAGTTATTTATTGAGTAGGCTGCCATCCTACTTGAAATAAAATCATGGGGGGGGGGGATTGCCACGTTAGCGAACGCCGGCGACACAGCCGTGGTATCGTGGTCCTGTCTCATGTCAACATGCATGTTTATACAATGCTGGTCACTGGCAGCCCAATCAGACACGCGACACGGTATTGAGGCAACAAATCTGACCAATTAGCTGATTCGCTTTCCATACACCCTCTCCTTTCGACACACCCACTCGCCCAGTCGCCATATTGGGCTGCAGCTAACCATACTTGCAACTGGTTTGGACTTACAATTTCATTGGTTGATCCTTCCTGGTGACCCTGTTAGTCATGTCCAACCAGGTCAACAGGAGGAATCAGCCAATCGTGGGAAAAAAAATGGACTACTTCAAAATGGAGATAGCCTTAATGGCATAGATACAAAGATGAGTCCTCTATCTCTATGGTTCGCACATAAACATTCTCCATTCAGGCTGCAAAGGCTTACATTTTCTCCTTAACTAGATTTGAATGGCAAGAAGGCAGCAAAAACGGAACCGGTCGCCGGGATAAACAGGTGTATTACCAGCTGTGCACATTTATGGGGACCCATAAAGTCCACTAGCAGCTGTGGAGACCCATAAAGTCCACTAGCAGCTGTGGAGACCCATAAAGCCCACTAGCAGCTGTGGAGACCCATAAAGCCCACTAGCAAATGTGGAGACCCATAAAGACCACTAGCAGCTGTGGAGACCCATAAAGCCCACTAGCAGCTGTGGAGACCCATAAAGCCCACTAGTGGCTTCCCAGGCTAGGTCGTACCCAGGCAGCACGTGCTGCTAGCTCGCTATTTTTTTTGACTTTCCATTTTCCTCACATCCACTCGGTGTCACTATGTAATACAGTTAACACAACTACCGCTGTGTCCATGTGGCTGTTTGTTAGATCGTGGATCTGGACACGAAGCGGAATATGAACAGGGAAGCGTTGAATGCTCTGAAACATGAGATGGCATCGGAAGGTGGGTGCAGAATAATGACAGTTTGGAGCGCTTATTCAAAGATGAATACGACCCAAAAGACACTTCCTCCCTCTTTGATACACTCAATTAAAAGTCACAGAGGCAGAGCTGTGGACAATGACGACATTTCATATTAGTCTTTCTAAATAATTATTAATGTTCCATTATCTCTCAGAAAATACTTCTATATTTAAAAATGAATCACCGGCAATTTAATCTCTTCTTATCCTTTTTTTTGTACATGCAGAAAAAGTGAAGGTTTGCTTTGGAAACATGTTCATCAAATTCCCCAAAGCGAAGACGAAAGAGATGATACAGAGAGGTAAGATCTGTGAAGCAGGATGCCAGCCTCTGTAATGTCCTGTTGAATGACTGTGAAGCAGGATGCCAGCCTCTGTAATGTCCTGTTTAATGACTGTGAAGCAGGATGCCAGCCTCTGTAATGTCCTGTTTCATATGTTGTGTGTTGCGTTTCTCTGACCAGACCAGCAGCAGCTAGACAAGGAGATCAACAACCTTCGCCAAGCCCTTAAAGACAAACTGAACCGCCTCAATGAACTGCAAGGTAAAAATCATTACATAACGTCATCAACCATGCTTCCTTGAGGCTGTAGTGAACAGTACAGGGACCCGTTTCCCAAAAGCATCTTAAGGCAAAGTTAATTTCATCATAGAACCACAGGATCCTATGGTTTTAATGATGCGCTTAGCAAAACCGTGCCCTGATCTCAGCAATGTATCCTTCAACAATGAATAAACTAATGTTATTCTGCATTACCTCCAACAATGCATGGATTGTTCGCATTATCTCCTCCGACAATGTATAGTTAGCTTGCATTATCTCCTTCAACATTGCATAGTTAGGCTGCATTACCTCCTCCAACAATGCATAGGTGGCATTACCTCCAACAATGCATTATCTCCTCCGACAATGTATAGTTAGTCTACATTACCCCATTTAACAATGCGTGGTTAGTCTGCATTACCTCATTCGACAATGCATAGTTAGTCTTATCTCCTTCAACCATGCATAGCCTAATGTTAGTATGCATTACCTCCTTCGACAATACATTGTTTGTCTACATTTCCTCTGACAATGCATATTTGGCATTACCTCATTCGACAATGAACAGTCTGCATTACCTCCGACAATGCCTAGTTAGTTTGCGTTACCTCAATCGACAATGCGTTAACTGCATTACCTCGACAATGCATAGTTTGCATTACCTCGTTCGACAATGCCTAGTTAGGCTCCATTTCCTCCAATGCATACTTAGTTTGCATTACCTCCTTCGATAATGCCTAGTTAGGCTCCATTTCCTCCTTCAACAATGCATAGTTAGGCTCCATTTCCTCCTTCAACAATGCATAGTTAGTTTACATTACCTCCTTCGATAATGCCTAGTTAGGCTCCATTTCCTCCAACAATGCATAGTTAGTTTACATTACCTCCTTCAACAATGCCTAGTTAGTTTACATTACCTCCTTCAACAATGTATAGTTCGTTTGCATTACCTCCTTCAACAATGCCTAGTTAGGCTCCATTTCCTCCTTCAACAATGCCTAGTTAGGCTCCATTTTTCTCCTTCAACAATGCCTAGTTAGGCTCCATTTTTCTCCTTCAACAATGCCTAGTTAGGCTCCATTTCCTCCTTCAACAATGCCTAGTTAGGCTCCATTTCCTCCTTCAACAATGCCTAGTTAGGCTCCATTTCCTCCTTCAACAATGCCTAGTTAGGCTCCATTTCCTCCTTCAACAATGCCTAGTTAGGCTCCATTTCCTCCTTCAACAATGCCTAGTTAGGCTCCATTTCCTCCTTCAACAATACCTAGTTAGTTTGCATTACCTCCTTCAACAATGCCTAGTTAGTTTACATTACCTCCTTCAACAATGCCTAGTTAGGCTCCATTTCCTCCTTCAACAATGCATAGTTAGTTTACATTACCTCCTCCAACAATGCATAGTTAGTTTGCATTACCTCCTTCAACAATGCCTAGTTAGGCTCCATTTCCTCCTTCAACAATGCATAGTTAGTTTGCATTATCTTGTGATGTGGATAGTGTTGTAAAGACTTGTGTTTGTGTTTCCAGGGAAACCGGAGCTGACAGGATACAACCTGTCTCCTCTTTCCGATGTCGAGGTGAAGGCCATCAACCACCTGATGAAGAGATGAGGTTAGGGTTTTAGATGGGGTCTGACCCAATGGCGGCTGGTGGTACTTTATATTGGAGGCTCTGGATCAGAGTTAATGGAACAGTATCAAACACATGGTTTCAGGAACAACAGATCCTAAACCCCACGTGGACCCTCAACAGTGGGAGACTCAGAAATGTTTTAGTCAAATATTATAAAACTTATATAAATGCAACATGTAAAGTGCTGGTCCCTTGTATCATGAGCTAAAATAAAAAGATTCCAGACATTTTCCATATGCACAAATAACATGATCATTACACAGATGGCTCAGAATACATTAGAGGAAAAAAATAAATAAATTGAGGAACTTAGTCCAGAAAGATCAAGTGTAATATATTATAAAAACAAAGTAACCTAGGTGGAATATGTGGGATTTTTTAAATTTTTTTTACTTGTTACAAATGACGGAGTCTCCCATGATTCACCAAACGATATTTTGAAAGAGAATGAAAAGTACTTTTAATGTTTTCGTTTCATTCTCCATCTTCTCTAACCAAAGTTAATTGTCTGGATTTATTTTTCTATGAATAATGTAAAATTGAACATGTGTACAGAAAGACTCATGTGAAGGACAAATTACAGAGGAGGAACTTCTTGATGCAATTAAAGCCTTTTAAGGATGGGAAAACTCCAGGGCTGGATGGCAGACCAGTGGAAGTATAACAAACCTTTTTTTGATTTACTCAGAGGACCATTATTAGCATGTTTTAACCACTTCTATATACATGGTAGATTCGGGATACTCAACAGGAAGGTCTGGTTTCATTATTACTGAAACGGGATACAAGTGATAAATCTAAAGATCCAGCCCCCCCCCCCCCCCCCCCAAAAAAAGGAGGCCCCTTACACTTCAGTGTTGTGATGGAAAACATTCTAGGAGAGTGTATATATAGCGCATAGAATTAGGTATAGTCGAATATTATTCATTCTAATCAGACAGGTTTTTTACATGGACGATACAGTGAAAAATCTGGGAAACCAGGCCTGCTATTCATAGCTGACTTTGAAAAGGCTTTTGATAAAGTATGATTTGAGTTAATATATAAATGCCATTTTAATTTTGTAGAATCTCTTATAAAATGGGGTGAAGTTATGTATAGTAGCCAGAGGTGTAAAATAGTAAATAATGGCTTCTTCTCAGAAGGTGTTAAACTGTCAAGAGGAGTAAACAAGGTTGCCCATGATCGGCATATCTATTTATTTTGAAATGTTAGCGATTAAAATCTGATCCAACAATAATATTAAGGGCCTTCATCGCTGATGATTCATGTTTTCTTTTAAAACCACAATTTAGAATCCCTCTACAGCCTCTTAGAGGATCTAGACACGTTTTCTAACCTCTCTGGATTACAACCAAGTTATGATAATTGTACTATATCACGTATTGGATCATTAACAAATACAACTTTACATTACCGTGTAGTTTACCAATAAAATGGTCAGACGGGGATGTGGACATTATCAGTATTCATATCCCGAAATAAATTAATGATCTCACTCCAATAAATTGTAATAGAAAGTTTGCAAAAACATAAATATGATTTTGCTACCGTTGAAAGGAAAATACCTGTCTATTTGTGGAAAAATCACCCTGATTACCTCTTTAGTCACATCCCAGTTTACCTATTTGCTTATTGTCATACCTACACCTAGCAAACAGTTAAAATATTTAAATATTTTTTAACTTTAAGATCTGTATTTTTTAAAGGGTATCTTTGTAAATAATATAAATAGGACTTGTGGAGTTGCCACACATGCATCTAACAAAAATAAATGGAAATGTCTGTTCTACCCAAAATTAGAAACAACTAATTGTCGGCATTAAAGACCATAACTGGTTAAAGAAAACTGTGATGAATAAAGAAGTATTTCAAACTAGAGACATCTATGGCACTGTGTTGTTGACCGATTTCATTTAAGGACCAAAAAAATGACAGCTGTGTCGTATAGATGGCAAAATAGTTGGAGAGATTTTCAACATACCGATTCCATGGCACGTGGTTTATGAACTGATACGACACCGGATTCAAAACCTAGAATTATATATATATACATATACATATATATATATATATAACATTCTATTGGTTGCAATACTTGTATACAATTTATTTTTTAAATTCTAGGTTTTGGATCCGGTGTCGTATCAGAAGAATCCACTATATATATATATATATAAAATACAACCTTCCAGCTCTGCAGATTTTGCTGCGAAGAGACAGAATCATTACATCATTTGTTTTGGTACTGTCCATATGTAGCTTGGTTTTTTTGGTCACAAGTCCAGGAATGGCTGAAGAATTACAACATTTACCTGGAGCTAACGCTGCAGATAGCAATACTGGGTGATCTGAAAAGTCATAGACAATCAATCAATAACATAAAAATATTTATAGCCCCAAAAATGGTTTTAAATTTAAAATCTGTAGAAACTATAAGAATAGAAATGTCATACCTTTTGTGAAACATCACAGGACAGTTTATAAATATAAATATATGGCAAATAGAAATCCAATATGGATGGTGTTAAGAGGTTGAATGGAGCTGAAGGGTGGGACTAATAACAACAAGATAACTAATGTAAAACACACTGTGTCTGTGAAACGTATATAGGTTCAGAACTTTTGTGAAATAAATACATGGGAGAGATTGAGGTTAGAGGAAGGACAGGAGTGAAAACAAACAAAATATCCCTATTGTAAAATAGACTGTTCCCCCTAAAGTCTATATAGTATGTATGAGCTGGAAGTAGAAGCCTAACCATCGTTGTTCGCTTAGTTTACTCCAAGTTTTAAGACACAAAAAATACGTTTGGAGACGGATTTCAACACATCCCACATTTTTACAATTACGGTTACTGTAAATGTCAAATGTAATAAATGTAATAAAGGAAAATATATATTTAAAAATATATACATATATTTATGCATGTATGTATGTCCAGTACCAGTCATGTCTGGACACACCTACTCATTCCTGTGCTTTTCTTTATTTGTACTATCTATATTGTAGATCAGAAGTGAAGACATCAAAACTATGAAATAACACTTTTTCTGAGTTGTCTGACATTCATGTCTTAAGGTAATGATGGACGGTCGTTTCTCTTTGCTTATTTGAGCTGTTCTTGCCATTAATATGGACTTGATGTTTTACCAAATAGTGCTAACTTCTATATACGTTGACACATCACAACTGGTTGGCTCAAACGTATTAAGAAGGAAAGACATTCCACAAATTAACTTTTTTAAGAAGGCACACCTGTTAATTGAAATGTGTTCCAGGTGACTACCACCTGAAACTGGTTGAGAGAATGCCAAGAGTGTACAAAGCTGTGATCAAGGCAAAGGGTGGCTACTTTGAAGAATCAAAATTGTAAAATATATTTTGATTTGTGTAACACTTTTTTGGTCACTACGTGAATCCATATGTGTTATTTCATAGTGTCCTTCAACATTAATCTACAATGTAGAAAATAGTAAAAATAAAGAAAAACCCTTGAATGTGTAGGTGTGGGGGATTGGAAGTGTTGCAGACAATTACATTGATGGAAGCTACAACCTATCTGCTATATTAAAGCTGATCTACCCCTAAAAGAAGGGGGGAAAGAAAGTAATTACACAGGTGAACCTTGTGCTGTGCACAATAAACGGCTACTCTAAAATGTGCAGTTTTGTCACACATCACAATGCCACAGATGTCTCAAGTTTTGAGAGTGTGCAATTTGCATGCGAACTGCAGGAATGTACACCAGAGCTGTTGCCAGAGAATTTAATATTAATTTCTTTACCGTAAGCCGCCTCCAATGTCGTTTTAGAGAATTTGGCAGTACGTCCAACCGGCCTCACAACCCCAAACCACATGTAACCACACCAGCCCAGAACCTCCACATCTGGCTTCTTTGCCATCGTCTGAGACCAGCCACCTGGACAGCTGATGAAACTGAGGAATATTTCTGTCTGTAATTAAACCCTTTTGTGTGGGGGGAAAAAATCATTGTGATTGGCTGGACTTGTCTCCCCACCCACGGCTGCCCAGTCATGTGAAATCAATAGATTTATTTCAATTGACTGATTTGTTGAAATTGTTGTGTGTTAGGTTAATATTTTTGTTCAGTATGCATGCAGCTGGATATGTGATTCCTCTTCCATTTAAAAAAAAATATATATATTAATTAGAGAATAACCAGCCATGTTCAATTTTCTTACATTCTGAAGCTCTTATGTTGTAGACAGAGTCAAGTGTCCTGTTCTTCGTTGCGATTCCCTTCTCTTTTGTGTAGTCGTCTGTTGCTACCAGCAGGTGGCGGTAATGTCTCAGCGAATGGCCTTACAGGAGTTTTTTTTTAGGGAGCTTCCACATTGCATCGATAAGCCACAACTACCTGGTACCAAATGAATCTCTGAAAACCCATCAGTGCTTGTCTTTGTTGTTTACAGTTACAGGTTACAGTCATGGATGTGTTTATATTGAATAATCATCCCAACACTGCACTTGCATACTTTTCACATAAATAATGTTAATGTCAGAGCTGATTATTTGAGGTCAGTTGGTGTGTGGGGGGGGGGGGGGCAGGAACTTCCGAAGGAGGTGGGGGGGCAGGATCTTCCCCTGGGAGAGGGTGGGGGGGGGGGGGGGCAGGAACTTCCGAAGGAGGTGGGGGGGCAGGATCTTCCCCTGGGAGAGGGTGGGTGGGGGGGGGGGGGGGGGCAGGAACTTCCCTTGGGAGAGAGGGGGGAGGGCAGGAACTTCCCCTTGGAGAGGGGGGGGGGGCAGTCACATGGCATGGTGGCACAGTAACTTTCTGTCCGGGGGTAGCGTTTGCCGTGGTACGGTAGCTTCCTGTTGTGTTGCGTGTTGTGGCACCGGGCCAGAGTGATAAACACCTGGTACATCCTATAAAACACTGCTCTTGTTTATTTTGTAACCTGACTCAGGGCTCCCTTGACTCAATGGGACTCAAATAAAGTGTGAAATTAAAAACGGGACACTGTCTGGGAAGATTGGAGTTGTGGGAGAATATGTTCAATGTGAATAAGTCATGTCCAGACACAGATGGAGTTCATGGCCAAGAAGGATTGTGTGATTCACGCACACATGTTCAGTAGTTGACCGACAACCGATAACTACTAGCATAGATCCACCATGAGCTGTCATATTACCACATTCTTATCGGCAGACTCAACAGCCTTGGTTTCTCAAATGACTACCTCCCCTGGTTCACCAACTACTTCTCAGATAGAGTTCAGTTTGTCAAATCGGAGGGCCTGTTGTCCGGACCTCTGGCAGTCTCTTTGGGGGTGCCACAGTGTTCAATTCTCAGGCCGACTCTTTTCTGTATACTTCTGGCCCTTTGGACACTGTGATAACTAACCTCCAGACGAGCTTCAATGCCATACAACTCTCCTTCCGAGGCCTCCAACTGCTTTTAAATGCTAGTAAAACTGAATGCATGCTATTCAACTGATCGCTGCCCGCATCTGCCCGCCCGACTAGCATCATTACTCTGGACGGTTCTGACTTAGAATATGTGGACAACTACAAATACCTGGGTGTCTGGTTAGACTGTAAACTCTCCTTCCAGACTCACATTAAGCATCTCCCATCCAAAAATTAAATCTAGAATCGGCTTCTTATTTCGCAACAAAGCATCCTTCACTAATGCTGCCAAACAAATCTATCCTCGTAAAACTGACCATCCTACCGATCCTCGACTTCGGCGAGTGGTCGCTGATGTTTTTCACACCTGATATGCCTTGCAGTGTCTGACAGAATGCATTCTGGAACACCACTGGAGCTGAGGAGATACCAAAGTTCAAAACCTTCTCAGTCCTAGATGACTGGTGAATGTGTTGATGTACAGTGACTTCAGAAAGTCTTCCCTCTTGACTTATTCCCTCCTCCAAAATTGTGTTTCAGCCTGAATTCAAAATGGATTAAATTAAATGTTTTTCTCACCTGCACACAACACCCTATAATGACAAGTTGAAAACATGTTTCTAAATGAAATACAGAAATATTTAATTTACAGAAGTATTCACACCCCCGGGTGTAGAAGCACCTTTGGCAGCGATTACAGCTGTTTGTCTTCCTGGGTAAGTCTCTAAGAGCGATTACAGCTGTTTGTCTTCCTGGGTAAGTCTCTAAGAGCGATTACAGCTGTTTGTCTTCCTGGGTAAGTCTCTAAGAGTGATTACAGCTGTGAGTCTTTCTGGGTAAGTCTCTAAGAGCGATTACAGCTGTTTGTCTTCCTGGGTAAGTCTCTAAGAGCGATTACAGCTGTTTGTCTTCCTGGGTAAGTCTCTAAGAGCGATTACAGCTGTTTGTCTTTCTGGGTAAGTCTCTAAGAGCGATTACAGCTGTTTGTCTTCCTGGGTAAGTCTCTAAGAGCGATTACAGCTGTTTGTCTTCCTGGGTAAGTCTCTAAGAGCGATTACAGCTGTTTGTCTTCCTGGGTAAGTCTCTAAGAGCGATTACAGCTGTTTGTCTTCCTGGGTAAGTCTCTAAGAGCGATTACAGCTGTTTGTCTTCCTGGGTAAGTCTCTAAGAGCGATTACAGCTGTTTGTCTTCCTGGGTAAGTCTCTAAGAGCGATTACAGCTGCTAGGCTTTCTGGGTAAGTCTCTAAGAGTGATTACAGCTGTTTGTCTTTCTGGGTAAGTCTCTAAGAGCGATTACAGCTGCTAGGCTTCCTGGGTAAGTCTCTAAGAGCGATTACAGCTGTTTGTCTTCCTGGGTAAGTCTCTAAGAGCGATTACAGCTGCTAGGCTTTCTGGGTAAGTCTCTAAGAGCGATTACAGCTGCTAGGCTTTCTGGGTAAGTCTCTAAGAGCGATTACAGCTGTTTGTCTTCCTGGGTAAGTCTCTAAGAGCGATTACAGCTGTGAGTCTTTCTGGGTAAGTCTCTAAGAGCGATTACAGCTGCTAGGCTTCCTGGGTAAGTCTCTAAGAGCGATTACAGCTGTTTGTCTTCCTGGGTAAGTCTCTAAGAGCGATTACAGCTGTGAGTCTTTCTGGGTAAGTCTCTAAGAGCGATTACAGCTGCTAGGCTTTCTGGGTAAGTCTCTAAGAGCGATTACAGCTGTGAGTCTTTCTGGGTAAGTCTCTAAGAGCGATTACAGCTGCTAGGCTTTCTGGGTAAGTCTCTAAGAGCGATTACAGCTGTTTGTCTTCCTGGGTAAGTCTCTAAGAGCGATTACAGCTGTGAGTCTTTCTGGGTAAGTCTCTAAGAGCGATTACAGCTGCTAGGCTTCCTGGGTAAGTCTCTAAGAGCGATTACAGCTGTTTGTCTTCCTGGGTAAGTCTCTAAGAGCGATTACAGCTGTGAGTCTTTCTGGGTAAGTCTCTAAGAGCGATTACAGCTGCTAGGCTTTCTGGGTAAGTCTCTAAGAGCGATTACAGCTGTGAGTCTTTCTGGGTAAGTCTCTAAGAGCGATTACAGCTGCTAGGCTTTCTGGGTAAGTCTCTAAGAGCGATTACAGCTGCTAGGCTTTCTGGGTAAGTCTCTAAGAGCGATTACAGCTGCTAGGCTTTCTGGGTAAGTCTCTAAGAGCGATTACAGCTGCTAGGCTTCCTGGGTAAGTCTCTAAGAGTGATTACAGCTGCTAGGCTTTCTGGGTAAGTCTCTAAGAGCGATTACAGCTGTGTGGCTTTCTGGGTAAGTCTCTAAGAGTGATTACAGCTGTGAGTCTTTCTGGGTAAGTCTCTAAGAGCAATTACAGCTGCTAGGCTTCCTGGGTAAGTCTCTAAGAGCAATTACAGCTGCTAGGCTTTCTGGGTAAGTCTCTAAGAGTGATTACAGCTGTGAGTCTTTCTGGGTAAGTCTCTAAGAGCAATTACAGCTGCTAGGCTTCCTGGGTAAGTCTCTAAGAGCGATTACAGCTGCTAGGCTTCCTGGGTAAGTCTCTAAGAGTGATTACAGCTGCTAGGCTTTCTGGGTAAGTCTCTAAGAGCGATTACAGCTGCTAGGCTTTCTGGGTAAGTCTCTAAGAGCGATTACAGCTGTGAGTCTTTCTGGGTAAGTCTCTAAGAGCGATTACAGCTGTGTGGCTTTCTGGGTAAGTCTCTAAGAGTGATTACAGCTGTGAGTCTTTCTGGGTAAGTCTCTAAGAGCAATTACAGCTGCTAGGCTTCCTGGGTAAGTCTCTAAGAGCAATTACAGCTGCTAGGCTTTCTGGGTAAGTCTCTAAGAGTGATTACAGCTGTGAGTCTTTCTGGGTAAGTCTCTAAGAGCAATTACAGCTGCTAGGCTTCCTGGGTAAGTCTCTAAGAGCGATTACAGCTGCTAGGCTTCCTGGGTAAGTCTCTAAGAGTGATTACAGCTGCTAGGCTTTCTGGGTAAGTCTCTAAGAGCGATTACAGCTGCTAGGCTTTCTGGGTAAGTCTCTAAGAGCGATTACAGCTGCTAGGCTTTCTGGGTAAGTCTCTAAGAGCGATTACAGCTGCTAGGCTTTCTGGGTAAGTCTCTAAGAGCGATTACAGCTGCTAGGCTTTCTGGGTAAGTCTCTAAGAGCTTTGCACACCTGGATTGTGCAACATTTGCCAATTTATTATTTTCAAAATTCTTCAAGCTCTGATCATTGTTAGACTACAGTTTTCAGGCCTTGTCAATACTCAGCTACTCAGGAACATTCACTGTCTTCTTAGTAAGCAACTCCAGTGTAGATTTGGCCTTGTGTTTTCATTCAAAGACTCAATCATGGACACTCTTACTGACAGTTGTGGCTGCTTTGTGTGGTGTATTGTTGTCTCTACCTTCTTGCCCTTTGTGCTGTTGTCTGTGTCCAATAATGTTTGTACCATGTTTTGTTGCTACCATGTTGTTGTTAGTTTTTGTTGCTACCATGTTGTTGTTAGTTTTTGTTGCTACCATGCTGTGTTGTCATGTGTTGCTGTCATGCTATGTTGTTGTCTTAGGTCTCTTTATGTCATGTTGTGTTGTTTCTCTTGTCGTGATGTGTTTTGTCCTATATTTGTCCTATATTTTTATTTAATTTATTTTAATTTTAAATGCCAGCCCCCGTCCCCGCAGGAGGCCTTTTGGTATGCCATCATTGTAAATAAGAATTTGTTCTTAACTGACATGCCTGGTTAAATAAAGGTTAAATTCAATAAACAAATAAAATTGTCCTGCTGAAAGGTGATCTCTGTGTCTGGTGGAAAGCAGACTGAACCAGGTTTTCCTCTAGGACTTTGCCTGTGTTTAGCTACATTTTCTTTTTTTTATCCTGAAAAACTCCCCAGTCCTTAACAATTACAAGCATACCCATAATATGAAGCAGCCACCACTATGCTTGAAAAGATGGCGAGTGATACTCAGGAATGGGTTGTGTTGGATTTGTACCAAACATAACACTTTATATTCAGGACCAAAAGGTTATTCGCTTTTCCACCATTATTTGCAGTATTACTTTAGTTTCTTGTTGCAAACAGGATGTACGTTTTGGAATATTTGTATTCTGTACAGGCTTCCTTCTTTTCACTCTATCATTTAGGTTACTATTTTGGAGTAACTACAATGTTGTTGATCCATCCTCAGTTTTCTCCTATCACAGCCATTAAACTCTGTAACTGTTTCAAAGTCACCATTGGCCTCATGGTGAAATCCCTGAGCGGTTTCCTTCCTCTCCAGCAACTGAGTTAGGAAGGACGCCCGTATCTTTGTAGTGACTAGGTGTATTGATACACCATCCAAAGTGTAATTATTAACTTCACCATGCTCAAAGGGATATTCAATATCTGCTTTATATTGTTTTACCCATCTACCAATAGGAGCCCTTCTTTGCGAGGCATTGGAAAACCTCCCTGGTCTTTGTGGTTGAATCTGTGTTTGAAATTCACTGCTCCACTGAGGGACCTTACAGAAATCATGTTAAACACTATTATCGCACACAGAGAGAGTCCATGCAACTTGTTATGTGACTTGTTAAGCACATTTTTACTCCTGAGCTTATTTAGGCTTGGACGATCATGCGACATCCCCTTGATCATCATGAAACGTCCCCTTGTGGTCATTGAATGTCCCAACTTTGAGAGAAACCCTACTTTGTATCGGAGTTATCTCTATTTTGAAATTCAAGACGGGCTATTCATATTCGTGAGGTAGATGAATTTGAAATACCTTCGCCATTGAATTCAGGCGGTTGACGACAACACTTTATATCAGAGTTGTGCCTGTTCACAATCGTATCTGCTCCTCATTGGCTAGAAGGGGTCCCACCTGATATCGCCTCCGCCCACTTGCTTTCCGTCTTTGAGGACATGTATTTCCATTGTTAGAACGATCACTCGACCATCTTGTCAATATAATAGATCATCTTTGACCGTGCTCTGACATTTAAAGGGGTGCTGGTGGTGTGGGCGCTTGGCTAAGCAGAGGGGGGTTCATGCCATTAAAGAAAGAGTAATTTTAAGTTATTACGTGATTGGTTTAGTTTATTACACTACTGATTATCTTTTTTAAACCACTTTATAATGTAATAATCAACGCATGATGTAATTTGTACAGTATGTTTAAAAACGCTATTAGTTTAGCATATGTATTGCATTATAAGCATTTAGGATGTTATAAATGCAAACGTTATTTCATTATTAGCAGCTATTACATTATTGGTAATGCACTACATTATCATTTGCTACTGGGTCTATGGTGGTGAATGCTACAATGGTGAGAACGCATCACAAGACAGGGATCATATGAATGATCATCACAGAGTCTACTACGATGAGAGGTCTGAATCATGTAGTAACAACGTCACGGCTACGTCCCAAATGGGACCCTCTTCTCTCTCTCTCTCTCTATATATATATATATATAGTGCACTACATTTTAACCAGAGCTGTGCTCACATACACCTCTCTGTTTGTGAAACACACTGGACAGTTTCTATCAGTGTCTACCTTCAAGTAGTGCACTATAAAGGGAAGACGATGACGCTTGGGACTCGTTTAAAAACATGAAAGCCTTTCAGATACCCTCTCTGAAAGTACACACACACACACACAATCTCTCTCTGGGCCCACCACAGTGTATCTTTCACTCTGTGTTAGTTGTTATTCTACTACATTCCCGTCCTAAAGCCTCTTGGCTCCGGAAGGCTGTTCTCTCTCTAGCTGCTGCTGTTGGAGCCGTCTGCCAACTCAACCAGGCCTCACTGGGAGTGTTAGGGGGGGGGGGGGGGGGGGGTGCGGGGGTGTCGGATAGAGTCAATATGACAGAAATGTAACCCTATGTCATAGGGTGGCTCGAACTGTTGTCCTTGTGAGCAGCCACAGGCCTTGAGAGGGATTAGCCTCTAGCTTGGCATCTCTGAGGTCATTCATTTAGTTACAACAGATCCCAAATAGCATCCTGGGGGGGTTGCAGAGTTAGAGTTAGGTTTATGTGCATAATTGCTAGATTTACCGTAAGGGTTAGTTATATATATATATATATATATAATATATATATATAACTAACTATATATCAGCATATGTGTGTGGGTGTAGGTGTGTGTTTGTGTGTTTATTTATATACCTATATATATATATATACATATATATTATATATATATATATATACACACACACATATAGTATATGTGTGTGTTTGTGTGTGTTTATTTATATATATATATATATATATATATACAGTATATGTGTGTGGGTGTTTATTTTTATATATATATATATATGGGTGTGTTTATTTATATATATATATATATATATATATATATATATATATATATATATATATGTCACGCCCTGGTCGAAGTATTTTGTGTTTATCTTTATTTATTTGGTCAGGCCAGGGTGTGGCATGGGTTTTTGTATGTGGTGTGTATGTATGGGGATTGTAGCTAGTGGGGTGTTCTAGTTAAGTCTATGGCTGTCTGAAGTGGTTCTCAATCAGAGGCAGGTGTTTATCGTTGTCTCTGATTGGGAACCATATTTAGGCAGCCATATTCTTTGAGTTTGTCGTGGGTGATTGTCCTTAGTGTCCTGATGGCCTTGTTCTGTGTTAGTTTACACAAGTATAGGCTGTTTCGGTTTTCGTTACGTTTATTGTTTTGGTAGTGTTTGTGTTTAGTGTGTTTCTTCATTAAACATGGATCGCAATAGACACGCTGCATTTTGGTCCGACTCTCCTTCTCACCTAGAAAACTGTGACAATATATGTGGGTGTGAGTAATTGTCCAACAACATAATAAAGAGCCGTGTTTCCCCCCAGTATCTTGTTGCCCTGCTGACCTAGGAGTGGACACACACACACACACACACAAATTATACACACTGTACACACTCACACACCCTATTCCCGGTGATGTACTGCTGACCTGGGAGGACGTTTCCTCCTCTCCTCTCTATTTGTTGTTTAAGCAGTCTGAGGGCCTGTTAAATGTTGTTAGAAGACACCTTGCTAAGCAACATGCATACATAGTCTGTGTAGGAGTGGAGGAATCCTGGAGGTTGGCGGGATTCCTGGTTTTAACTGGTTTCATTGGCTGTTGGAAAACAAATGGATCAAATGTTGTCTAAACATAATGTATTTTTAAGCCTATGATTTCGTAGTTTGACTATCTGCACTGCTTTTTGTATGGTACTTAGGTTTTACCGATCTATCTCTATTTACGGGCGCGTATTATCTCTGGGGTTTTGAAGACGTTTAACAATCAATACATATATATATTTTTTTTTCATGAATTAGAACAATTTTCTATAATTTTTTATTTCTCTTTAAAATATGGATGATCGGTTAAAGCAAATCAAATGTGTAATTTTAAGGCAGCAAAATGTGAAGACAGTGCAGTAGGCCTGACTCAGGTTGCCTCCCAAAATAACACCCTATTCCCTATGTAGTGTACTTTACAATGAATGGGTCTGAATACTTTCTGAATGCACTGTATATATGTAGGTGTGTGTTTATTTATACATATATATATATACCCTTATTTACCCATAAGGCTCAGGACAAAGGTAATGCACTATATAGGGAATAGGGTGCTATGTGGTATTGGTAAGCTGACATAGTGACATCCATTGGTCTTAGTAAATGTCATGGTAGTCTGTGTTGACGTCTTCCTGAGGTCAGAGTTGTGGTCTCACAATTTTATGGCAGTCTGTGTTGATGTCTTCCTGAGGTCAGAGTCTCACCTGAGATTTGGTTGTGGTTTGTTAAGAAAAATAGGTCTGACACATCTGTGACCTCCAGTGACCTTTGGATCCCAGTAGATTAGATGTTCTGGTAGCCTGTTGATGTCTTCATGAGGCCATAGTTATGGCCTGGGGATGTATCGCTGATGTATGTGTCGCCCTGGGAAGACCTGCAGCTGCCTTTGACGCGCACACACACACACACGCACACACACACACACACAGACAGCTGTCTGATGTATGCGTCGCCTTGGGAAAACCATCATCCTGCCTGCGGAGATGTAGAGCTTCATAAATAAACCTATAGGAAAACTAAGACATGTAGATACGTAACCTCACAGCTATATATTTCCTGCCCCAGGAGATGCCTGACACTGATAAATTCTCCCTCATACTGCTATTCATACAGAGACAACCGCACACACACACACACGTGCAGAACACACACGCGTGCACACACACCTCTCACAGCTAACAGAAAGACTGTAGATTAATGTTTCCCTACAGAACCACAGCAGCCAGTACTGAAGCTGAGTTGGCTGCTTGGAAACCTCATCTACAGTAAGGATGTATTGGTATCGTTTTCTGTAACATTATGACTATAACTACTGTTCCATGTAAAGAAGGAGAACGAAGAAACAAACACATTCTCGCCACTTTAAGGTTGAAGTGTCTACAATCACGCCCCGGCCTTCCGGCCTTCCTGAATGCCTCGCTGAAAGCCCCGCCTTCCACAGGTGATACACGTGAGGCTCGGATTAATTTCTTCATTTTAATAGCGCTCCTCACCGAGCCAAAGGAACGCGGGGCGTGGGGCTCGACAAATGGTGTACTTTGTTTTCCTCTTTCAGGGAACAATAGTTATAGTCATAACGCTACATTTCCCTATCAGTCAGTCAACTTTGGTTCAACATACTATGGAGAAATATAATTACGCCCCAAACCGATATGAAATGAAAATGACCACCCTGAATTCGCCAGAAGCGGCAGTCTGGTTATTGCCCACACAACACGCTGCCTAGTGACTTTCCCCTGCCGTAAAGCACCGTGTGGGTTACACTAGGAGCAGTGCCTAGTGAGGGAATGCCAAGAGTTTACAAAGCTGTCATCAAGGCAAAGGGTGGCTACTTTGAAGAATCTCAAATGTATTTTTGATTTGAACACTTTGTGGGGGGGGGGGGGGGGGGGTTACCTTATGATTCCATGTGTGTTATTTCATAGTTTTGATGTCTTCACTATTATTCTACAATGTAGAAAATGGTAGTAAAAAAAAATACAGAAAAACACTTGAATGAGTAGGGTAGGTGTGTCCAAATTTTGACTGGTACTGTATATGTCCATGAGAGTCTCACCTCTCCACATATTAGGGTGTAGCCCAAACATTTCGGCTGTACCGACTTCAGATGAGTTCCTAGACACTTGTGGAGAACACCATCGTGAGAGTCTTATCTTTCTAAGGAGGGGTACGGCCAAACCGTTTGGATACTACAGGCTATTTTGTGATAAGACCGATTTTCAGGATGTCTCATGGTCTGAAAAACACCATTCTGTCACCTTTCTCCGCAAATGCGGAAGGGGTGGATTGATATGCCAAAAAAAAACTGAAACTAAAAAATATATATGATTATACAAAAAAAAATTCCACGGGGTGCAGACATCAACTCTAGGGGGTGAAAGGATTCTGGTTTGACTGGTTAGGTAAAACGTTTCACTTGATGCAGTTTTTCGTACTTGAAGAAAGCTGAAAGTGCAGAAACAATTTGACCTAATAAAATCACTGGCAGTCATTGGCAAAAGACTTAAAGGGTTAACTCAGTGGAGAGAGGCCAGCTCATCCTACCAGCCACCACATTGGTTAAAGAGAGAGAGGCCAGCTCATCCTACCAGCCACCACATTGGTTAAAGAGAGAGAGGCCAGCTCCCCCTACCAGCCCCCACATTGGTTAAAGAGAGAGAGGCCAGCTCCCCTTACCAGCCACCACATTGGTTAAAGAGAGAGAGGCCAGCTCATCCTACCAGCCACCACATTGGTTAAAGAGAGAGAGGCCAGCTCCCCCTACCAGCCACCACATTGGTTAAAGAGAGAGAGGCCAGCTCCCCCTACCAGCCACCACATTGGTTAAAGAGAGAGAGGCCAGCTCCCCCTACCAGCCACCACATTGGTTAAAGAGAAAGAGGCCAGCTCCCCCTACCAGCCACCACCACATTGGTTAAAGAGAGAGAGGCCAGCTCATCCTACCAGCCACCACATTGGTTAAAGAGAGAGAGGCCAGCTCATCCTACCAGCTAACACATTGGTTAAAGAGAGAGAGGCCAGCTCCCCCTACCAGCCACCACATTGGTTAAAGAGAGAGAGGCCAGCTCCCCCTACCAGTCAACACATTGGTTAAAGAGAGAGAGGCCAGCTCCCCTTACCAGTCAACACATTGGTTAAAGAGATCGAGGCCAGCTCCACCTACTAGTCAACACATTGGTTAAAGAGAGAGAGGCCAGCTCCCCCTACCAGCCACCACATTGGTTAAAGAGAGAGAGGCCAGCTCCCCCTACCAGCCACCACATTGGTTAAAGAGATACCGGTACCCCCTGTATATAGCCTCCACATTGACTCTGTACCGGTAACCCCTGTATATAGCCTCCACATTGACTCTGTACCGGTACCCCCTGTATATAGTCTCCACATTGACTCTGTACCGGTACCCCCTGTATATAGTCTCCACATTTACTCTGTACCGGTACCCCCTGTATATAGCCTCCACATTGACTCTGTACCGGTACCCCCTGTATATAGTCTCCACATTGACTCTGTACCGGTACCCCCTGTATATAGCCTCCACATTGACTCTGTACCGGTACCCCCTGTATATAGCCTCCACATTGACATTGACTCTGTACCGATACCCCCTGTATATAGCCTCCACATTGACTCTGTACCGGTACCCCCTGTATATAGCCTCCACATTGACTCTGTACCGGTACCCCCTGTATATAACCTCCACATTGACTCTGTACCGGTACCCCCTGTATATAGCCTCCACATTGACATTGACTCTGTACCGATACCCCCTGTATATAGCCTCCACATTGACTCTGTACCGGTACCCCCTGTATATAGCCTCCACATTGACTCTGTACCAGTATCCCCTGTTTATAGCCTCCACATTGACTCTGTACCAGTACCCCCTGTATATAGCCTCCACATTGACTCTGTACCAGTACCCCCCTGTATATAGTCTCCACATTGACTCTGTACCAGTACCCCCTGTATATAGCCTCCACATTGACTCTGTACCAGTATCCCCTGTTTATAGCCTCCACATTGACTCTGTACCAGTACCCCCTGTATATAGCCTCCACATTGACTCTGTACCAGTATCCCCTGTTTATAGCCTCCACATTGACTCTGTACCGGTACCCCCTGTATATAGCCTCCACATTGACTCTGTACCGGTACCCCCTGTATATAGCCTCCACATTGACTCTGTACCGTAACACCCTGTATATAGCCTCCACATTAACTCTGTACCAGTATCCCCTGTTTATAGCCTCCACATTGACTCTGTACCAGTACCCCCTGTATATAGCCTCCACATTGACTCTGTACCAGTATCCCCTGTTTATAGCCTCCACATTGACTCTGTACCGGTACCCCCTGTATATAGCCTCCACATTGACTCTGTACCGGTACCCCCTGTATATAGCCTCCACATTGACTCTGTACCGTAACACCCTGTATATAGCCTCCACATTAACTCTGTACCGGTACCCCCTGTATATAGCCTCCACATTTACTCTTTACTGGTACCCCCTGTATATAGACTCCACATTGACTCTTTACCGTAACACCCTGTATATAGGCTCCTCATTGTTATTTTACTGCTAATCTTTAATTATTCGTTACTTTTATGTCTTTATTTTAATTTTTTTTAAACTGCATTGTTGGTTTAGGGCCTGTAAGTAAGCATTTCACTGTAAGCTCTACACCTGTTGTAATCTGCGCATCTGACGAATAGAGTTTGATTTAGTGTGATGTCGAATTTAAAATAACTGCCAAGATGTGATCCCAAACGACACCCAACCCAGGGCACTCTTGTCAAAAGTAGTGCACTTCAATAGGGTGAGCCACGAGCTCAACATTACAAAACGTCAACAATTACAGTGAAATAAGTTGACCTAACTGCCCTGTGTTTACAGAACACTGCCAAAATATTACAATAATGACTGAGGGATCAAATTCAACAAGGAGACGTTTTCTTTCTCCCCTTCATCTCTCGTCTGATGACTTTGTTTTCTTGTTATTTCCATAGCTGTGTTTTGGAAACAACTGTTGGAGTGACTCTACACCGAAGATAATTGTCACGACCCTATCCATTGTAATGAACTTTAGGTAACCCTTTGCTGTCTTCCCCTGTATGTATGTATGTATGTATTCATAAAACCTTTATAACAGCAATAATAATAATATGGTCCCGCCTTAAATGACTCGCGGCTTTCATAAAGCCTTCATAAACACTACATAAACGTGTTACAAAGCATCTATAACCGCCGTATGTCGGGCTTTATAAAAGGGTTCATAAACACTACATAAACGTGTTATAAAGCATCTATAACCGTATGTCGCGCTTTATAAAAGGGTTCATAAATGTGGCATAACCGTGTGATGTAACCCTCAATGTATAATGTGATATAGCACACAGCCAAGACAATGCAGGAGTGGCTTCGGGCTAAGCCTCATGAAATGACACCGTATATACAGTACTTTTAATGTGGCACCTAGAATAGTTCTTGCTCTATAAGCCAATATGTATTCCATATAAAGTGATTTGCATTGGCGTAACGAGTGCACTGAGAGTCGGGAAGCAAGTTCAGGGAGTGAGTGTTTTAATAAATAAAATAACCAATGAACACAAAACACAAACAACGCACCGGCATGAAAACAGAGTCAATAACACCTGAGGAAAGAACCAAGGGGAGTGACAGATATAGGGAAGATAATCAAGGAGCTGACGGAGTTTCGGTGAGTGCCATGAGGCGCTCGAGACGATTGTGACAGGTGTGCGGGATAATCAGCAGCCTGATGACCTAGAGGTCGGAGAGTGAGTATACATGACAATTGGGGACATTTATACGACCTAAGAACATTTTAAAACCCACATTTAATACAAATATCACTTAAACAGGAACAAATATCAATCGTTCAGATTTTTTTGACAATGATTTTTCATATATCATGAATAAATACAGGTTTTAGAAACGTTTTTGAAATTCCGCGACCTGGAAGTACTTTTTTAGTGTTGCTGACCACATGCTGATCATGTGACGAGTTTGCAAATCAATTGCCAAATTGTGGCGGCAACGGACAGCGAAAAACAAGTAAATTAACCTTTGTTTATCGTAATTTAAATTAGTTTGTAGAAGTTAAGTGTTGAGTGAGATTACGTACTCTAGTTGTTATTTAGAATCATTTGGGTGACTTCACAACAATTGCTAGCTAGCTGAAATTTAGCTAGCTAGTTAGCTCGCACGCGCAGCTAAATAAAAATCCCCTTAGATACAGCCATGTCTCATAGTCAGGTCATGAGATTTGTAAATGAAAGAGGAACATAATAATATGAATTGAATGGAGTTTCCACCATCTACCCATTTAGATTTTCTGGCACAGCACAGCCCTTATCCAGATGGTGTGACAATGGCATTTCATAACAGACCTGCTAACTTTCTTTGTTGTAACTTTTAAGGTTGGAACCAACATGCAGCACCTCCAGCAGGCAGAGAGGGAAGGATCTCAGGGACCAGCTACACTATTCACTGCCCAGTGTAATGTTCTATGAAATTACATTGCTGGAGCCTTTTTATGTATGTGTTATGAATGACGGAAGGTGTCTGACTTTAAATTAAGTACAGCGTCATATATATTCTGATCCTGACTGTGCCCAGCACCGTGCTGTACGGCTAGTTTTGGTTGTGTGCCTGTTTGTGTACTGAGGAACATGTAACTTGGTTCCAGAAGAAAGACACTTTACATTTTTTTAGTAAAGGTTAGTGTTTCTTTAGGTTGGGGGCTTTCATCAAGGTGTTTCTTTAGGTTGGGGGCTTTCATCAAGGTGTTTCTGTAGGTTGGGGGCTTTCATCAAGGTGTTTCTTTAGGTTGGGGCTTTCATCAAGGTGTTTCTGTAGGTTGGGGGCTTTCATCAAGGTGTTTCTGTAGGTTGGGGGCTTTCATCAAGGTGTTTCTGTAGGTTGGGGGCTTTCATCAAGGTGTTTCTGTAGGTTGGGGGCTTTCATCAAGGTGTTTCTGTAGGTTGGGGGCTTTCATCAAGGTGTTTCTGTAGGTTGGGGGCTTTCATCAAGGTGTTTCTGTAGGTTGGGGGCTTTCATCAAGGTGTTTCTGTAGGTTGGGGGCTTTCATCAAGGTGTTTCTGTAGGTTGGGGGCTTTCATCAAGGTGTTTCTGTAGGTTGGGGGCTTTCATCAAGGTGTTTCTGTAGGTTGGGGGCTTTCATCAAGGTGTTTCTGTAGGTTGGGGGCTTTCATCAAGGTGTTTCTGTAGGTTAGGGGCTTTCATCAAGGTAAGTGTTTCCGTAGGTTAAGGGCTTTCATCAAGGTTAGTGTTTCCGTAGGTTAGGGGCTTTCATCAAGGTTAGTGTTTCCGTAGGTTAGGGGCTTTCATCAAGGTTAGTGTTTCTGTAGGTTAGGGGCTTTCATCAAGGTTAGTGTTTCCGTAGGTTAGGGGCTTTCATCAAGGTTAGTGTTTCCGTAGGTTAGGGGCTTTCATCAAGGTAAGTGTTTCCGTAGGTTAGGTGCTTTCATCAAGGTAAGTGTTTCCGTAGGTTAGGGGCTTTCATCAAGGTAAGTGTTTCCGTAGGTTAGGGGCTTTCATCAAGGTAAGTGTTTCCGTAGGTTAGGGGCTTTCATCAAGGTAAGTGTTTCCGTAGGTTAGGGGCTTTCATCAAGGTAAGTGTTTCCGTAGGTTAGGGGCTTTCATCAAGGTTAGTGTTTCCGTAGGTTAGGGGCTTTCATCAAGGTAAGTGTTTCCGTAGGTTAGGGGCTTTCATCAAGGTAAGTGTTTCCGTAGGTTAGGGGCTTTCATCAAGGTAAGTGTTTCCGTAGGTTAGGGGCTTTCATCAAGGTAAGTGTTTCCGTAGGTTAGGGGCTTTCATCAAGGTTAGTGTTTCCGTAGGTTAGGGGCTTTCATCAAGGTAAGTGTTTCCGTAGGTTAGGGGCTTTCATCAAGGTTAGTGTTTCCGTAGGTTAGGGGCTTTCATCAAGGTAAGTGTTTCCGTAGGTTAGGGGCTTTCATCAAGGTAAGTGTTTCCGTAGGTTAGGGGCTTTCATCAAGGTTAGTGTTTCTTGGTGTAACGTCGTCTCCAGGCTATTGAACACACAGCACATATAAGCCTGAGATATCAACCATTCAGAGTTGGCCTTAGTGGGACTGACCATAGAATTCTATAGCAGTGACCTCACTGAGTAAAGTATTTGTCATCGTCACTACTAACACAGTCAAAAAGTCATAATTATACCCTTTTCCAGAATGTATCTTCTTCAAATGTGATTTGAAACCTAACCCTAACTAACGAAGGCTAAGGTTGATGTGCTGGTCTACCAGACCATTTTGTCAGCAGTCTCTGAGAACGAGATTAGCTACAATGGGAATAATATAACCTCAGCTCACTTCGGTCCTCATATTGTACTATAGAGAAGGTCTGCTCTGAATTCATGGATTCTACAAGGTAGCAGGAACATGTTGTTTACAGAGGACTATACTTCAGTTTATAATGGAAAGTTGGCAGCCAATTTAACAACGTTACCACACCCTCAGTTTAGAAAGGTCTTTGGGTTTAGATCTGAAGTGCAACAACAGCAGCTACCCTACTTCATCTGAAGTTGAAATAAAATAACATTGTGTAATAAATGCCATTTAGCAGACGATTTTATCCAAATCGATTTACGTGATCCAGCTGAGATTAATCAGAGAATGTATGATTCAATTTTGAGATAGATAAATAAAGTGTCTTGACCACCACTAACGGCTACCTACTGTAGAAATTAATTGAGTTCCAGGCTGTCCCAACTGGCAACCTATTCCCTATATAGTGCACAACTTTTTTTTTACCAGGGCCAATAGGGAATAGAGAGAGAATATTGTATCATTTGGGATGCACAATGGGTCCGATAGCCTCTAAATGTTGAGATCTATACTGAGGAAGAAATTAGTGGTGTTGCCCTCTGAATAACTCAACAACTCTTTCCTAGAAATATAATGCATTCCCAACTGATCCAAGTACCTGAGGCGAAGAACCCAAACCACCTTGTTGAATGTTTCCCTCCCAAAACATCAGCTCTGCCAGCCAATTATTTCTCTCTCTTTTCCCTTTTCCCTTCCCTCATCCTCTTTCTCTCTTTCTCTCTTTCTTTCTTTATTTCTTTCTTTCTTTCTCTCTCTCTCTCTCTCTCTCTCTCTCTCTCTCTCTCTCTCTCTGTCCTGTTTCCTTCCCTCGTCCTCTCTCTCTCTCTCTCTCTCTCTCTCACTCTCTTGTCCCCTCTCTCTCTCTTGTCCTCTCTCTCTCAATTCAATTCAAGGGGCTTTACTACATGGGAAACATATGTTAACATTGCCAAAACAAGTGAGGCAGATAATAAAACAATACAAATACAAAATAGCATTACACTCGCAGAAGTTCCAAAAGAATAAAGACATTACAAATGTCATATTATGCCTATATACAGTATTGTAACGATGTACAAATGTTTAAAGTACAAAAGGGAAAATAAATAAACCTAAATATGGGTTGTATTTACAATGGTGTTTGTGTTTGCATGCATTATTTGGTGTTTTACGTTGTACACAAAGGATATTTTTGCAGAATCCAATTTGGTGTTTTTTCATTTTGTGATTTCTTGGTTGGTGAGCGGACCCCAGACCAAACAACCACAAAGGGCAATGGGTTCTCTAACTGATTCAGGTGTTTTTAGTCAGATCCTAATTGGTATGTCGAATTTTATGTTCCTTTTGATGGCATAGAAGGTTCTTTTTGCCTTGTCTCTCAGATGATTCACAGCTTTGTGGAAGTTACCTGTGGCGCTGATGTTTAGGCCAAGGTATGTGAAGTTTTTTTGTGTGCTCGAGGGCAACGGTGTCTAGATGGAATTTATATTTGTGGTCCTGACAACTGGACCATTTTGGATCTGTGCAGAAGATCTAGGTGCTGCTGTAGGCCCTCCTTGGTTGGTGACAGAAGCACCTGATCATCAGTAGACATTTGACTTGAGATGCTAGTAGGGTGAGGCCGGGTGCTGCAGACTGTTCTGGTGCCCTCGCCAAGTCGTTGATATATATGTTGAAGAAGGTGGGGCTTAAGCTGCATCCCCGTCTCATCCCACGGCCCTGTCTGATGAACAAGTCAGGGTTCCATAGCCGCAGGCAGAACAGTTGAAACTGGAGCAGCAGCACGAACAGGTGGACTGGGGACAGCAAGGAGTCATCAGGCCAGGTAGTCCTGAGGCATGGTCCTAGGGCTCAGGTCCTCCGAGAGAAAGAAAGAAAAAAAGAAAGATAAAGAGAGATAAGTAGAGAGAGCATACTTAAATTCACACAAGACACCGGATAAGACAGGAGAAATACTCCAGATATAACAGACTGACCCTAGCCCCCACATAAACTGTTGCAGCATAAATACTGGAGGCTGAGACGGGAGGGGTCGGGAGACACTGTGGCCCCGTCCGACGGACAGGACAAAAAAGGCAGGATATAACTCCACCCACTTTGCCAAAGCACAGCCCCCACACTACTAGAGAGATATCTTCAACCACCAACTTACTATCTTGAGACAAGGCCGAGGATAGCCCATGAAGATCTTCCTCACGGCTTGAACCCAAGGGAGGGCGCCGGACAGGAAGATCATGTCAGTGACTCAAGTGATGCACCCCTCCTAGGACGGCATGGAAGAGCACCAGTAAGTCAGTGACTCAGTCACTGTAATAGGGTTTGAAGCAGAGAATCCCAGTGGACAGAGGGGAACCGGCCAGGCAGAGACAGCAAGGGCGGTTCGTTGCTCCAAGTGCCTTTCCGTTCACCTTCCCAATCCTGGGCCAGACTACACTCAATCATAGGACCTACTGAAGAGATGAGTCTTCAGTAAAGACTTAAAGGTTGAGACTGAGTCTGCGTCTCTCACATGGGTAGGCAGACCATTCCATAAAAATTGAGCTCTATAGGAGAAAGCCCTGCCTCCAGCTGTTTGCTTAGAAATTCTAGGGACAATTAGGAGGCCTGTGTCTTGTGACTGTAGCGTACGTGTAAGTATGTACGGCAGGACCAAATCGGAACTATAGGTAGGAGCAAGCCCATAATGTAATGCTTTGTTGGTCCTGCCGGTAAAACCTTGAAATCAGCCCTAGCCTTAACAGGAAGCCAGTGCAGAGAGGCTAGCACTGGGGTAATATGATCAAATTTTTTGATTCTAGTCAAGATTCTAGCAGCCGTGTTTAGCACTATCTGAAGTTTATTTAGTGCTTTATCCGGGTAGCCGGAAAGTAGAGCATTGCAGTAATCTAACCTAGAAGTGACAAAAGCATGGATACATTTTTCTGCATCATT